>NW_019384680.1:295964-373538 GCF_000671375.1 Centruroides sculpturatus
ACCACCTTAACTCCAAGAATTGATGATCTTACTAGCAAAAAAGAAAAGCAGCGATCACATTGATTTGTATACTAATGTACTGGTAAATAAAATAACAAATATTTATTGCTCAATGTAGTTTGCAGTTCTTTTTACAACAGAGAATTTTTTTCAATTAAAAATAATATTGTCACCGGTCCACTTAAAAAAAGCAGATATTTTCCGGTCTGCGATGAGTTTTGGGTTGAGAAACATTAATCTAGACCATCCTTTCTCAAAGTGGGCGATAATGCCTCTTTGCAGGCGCTGGAGGCTTTCATGGGGACAGTAGAAAGCTCAGTGATTAAATATGAGTTTTATTTCTTCTCATTGAAACATTCTTTGGTCTCAGAAATAGGATATGGGTCACACCCTATCTATCCTATTCATATAATAATGCATGTTTAAACATTATATTTGCAATAACTGTTTTTAAGATATGCAACAGATGGTAATGTAAAAAGGTTAAGTTAAAAGTTAAGTTAAAAAATATGGGGGCACTAGATTTTTTTTTAATCTCAAAGTTGGCAGTGGTCGAAATAAGTTTGAGAGAACCTGTGGTCTAGACAATGCAGCTCCCAAGATCGATCATTTGGATTGGAGTCAGATTTTCCATTGTTTGAAATGAAAATAAATACACTTGAGGAGAAAAGGCTAAAACTGCATTAATATAATAGTTTTTGTGTTTTGTGAATTGTAATTCATTTTTTATTTTCTAATTATCTGTATTTTGAAAAAAGAGGATTAATACTAAGAAGTTTCTCTGTGTTTTGATTGTCCATTTTGTAAAAAAATAAAAATATTTTACAATAAATTAGATGCATTTGTTAGAGAAGCTATAGTATAAACTTATACCTATTCCTCTTTATGTACAATCATTGATTTTTTTTATGTAGGAAAAATGCTTTATTTAAAAATTTTTAAATTTAACTTTTTGTTAAAATTATGTTGCTGTTTAAAAAAAGTTACTCTTTTTGTTGAAAGATTGGTTTTAAAATTATGTGTTTCTAAGTCAAGAGTTCATTTTAAGCACAGTACAGTACTATTTGTTTATCAAAGAATACTTTTTGTTGATTTTACGTTACCTTGTATTTACTAGATTTACATACAACTAATAATGATAAATGATGATAAAATAAAAAGCTTGTGTTTTGTTTGTAAATTGCTTATTTTTTCATTACATTGAAGTTGTGGATTCTATCAAACATTTTTCTACAGGATGTATGTACTGTATTTTTTTAATGTGGCAGTCTTTGAAGCATATCAACTGTGCAAAAAGAGGGCTAGATGTACTCAATGTTAACAGTAAATGCTGTTTTATTATGTTGATATTCCACACTAAAAAATGTGAGGGTCAGGGAATTTAAAACAAAAATTTGAGTAGAAACCCTGTAAATATTTCTGTGCTAATAATGTCAGGAAAAAAGAAAGTTCATTACAACTATTTTTTTGAAAATAAGCCACTTTAAGTTAAATCATAACTTTCAATCATTAAGTAAGTCAAATCCACAAGATTCAATCACAAAAATTTTTAATTAAAAATAGCTATTATTTTTGTTGTTGTTGTAATTTTTTAATAATATAAAATAAATTTTATTTTTAAAATTTGAAAGATTAATGTATTTCTATATTAGCAATGCCTCTTTTTTGTAAATGCAATTATATTTAGACTTAAGAAATATTTGTTCCAAATATAATTTTACTTCTTAATCAATAAAACAAAATTAACATTCTGGATAAAATCATATTGTGCTAAATACAGCTGTTTTTATTATAATAAAAAAATTAGTTAATATTTATTTGGAATATACATTTTTAATATTAACAATAATTTATTTTTACAGAAAATGCATTAATATAGTGATTTAATTTAATTTAATCATTGAACATGCTATCAGGAATAGGCTTGATTTTGAAATTGTTACTTTTATTTTACTTTCAAACTGAAGATGGACTGAGTTGTTTTGAAAGTGTTAATCTTTTATTAAAAGTTTTGATTTCTTCATAATTTAATCATTCCAATTTATTTTGTTGCTAAATATTTCATGAAGTTGAATTAGTATGCAGTGTGTAGTGAAAAATATAAAATAGTTTTGATATACATAAGACTGCATTCAGTTTAAAACTTTTTTAAATGTGCAGTGACATGCTGAATTATGGCTGTACAAGATTAGAAATTGGAGTTCAGAGTGTTTATGAAGATGTTGCTAGAGATACAAATCGGTGAGTATTGTATAATAAAAATTACTTTATTTTAAAAATTTATTCCATTAATATATAAGATAGTCTAAAAGTCCTTGTATTGTTTTAAACTTTTATAATTAAAGATATGCAAACGTTAACATTACAGAATGTTTTACATTATAATTTTACCAATGTGAACTGGTTTATTCTATTTTATTTACAGATCTTATTAGTTACTCAAAATGGTATCAGTTAAAGAGAAAGTAAACTGCATTCTTTGGCTTACAGAATTAAAGTCAATAATAGTTGTTAGAAGAAAATATGGCATGCTTACTACAATAAAGAATACACTTTATTTGTAATAGCAGTTATTGCATTTAAATCTGCAAGCCAATGGATGCAGTTTACTTTCTCTTTAACTGTTAACATTTTGAGTAATTAATAAGATCTGTAAATAAAATAAAATAAATTAGTTCACATAGATAAAATTATAATGTAAAACACCTTAAAAGTTAGGTTCTTAAATATTGTTACACCACAGTTTTAACACTTGAACTGTACATCTTAAACACTTAACTCATCAACTTAACATTATCTTACTCTGTATATTGGAGTATAAAATTGTACAAGGACTTATGGATCTTGTATTTCTAGGTTACTGTTGCAACTCCTTTTTTTCATCAACTCAATAAGAAAATAAACTAAATACAAGAACTGATAATTTAAGGATTTGTTAGGCTCAAAGTATAGTAACAAAATTGAGACTGATAGGAGTTGATCAAAGCCTATGAAGGCAGTTCATAAGTCATTAGAGAGAACCTAACTAGCATATTTTCCCAAAAAATTTACATAGGGAAAAAACATGGGAACAATCTTACAAATTAAATGATCAACTCTTGTATTCTATATATTTTTAGATGTTAAGATTACATATAATTTAATATATTGGTTCTTAATACTAAGTAAAAATCTATATTAAAGCTCTTACAAAATCATAAAGTATTAAAGTATAATAAGCCTGTTCATTAGTTTTAAGTAATTGTTTTTGTAATCTTAAAAAATTGTTTAAACAAATTATTTGTAAATGAAATATAAAATTTGAAAAGTCATCTTCAAGATTTTTTTATGCATTAAGAAACTTTAATATAAAATTTATAACAGAATTGAACATTTAACAAAAATTCCATAGTGATTTAATATTTTTAATGATTGATATTCTGAATTGTAAAGTAACATTTTTTTTAAATAAATTTTTTTTTCAAAAAAACATCATTTAAAAACTGAACAGATGGTGGGAAATCACACTGAGCTTGAGTCAGCTACATATAATCATACCTGTTGAGACACTTATTCTATTGTGAAACAGGACAAAGATTTCTGTGAGTTTCTTCTGGAACCATTGTTGAATGGTGGCCTTCACATCATCATATGATTTGAATTGTTTGCATCTTAGGGCACATTTCAGTTCTTGAACACTGGGATATGCATGAACACTTCCTGTCTAAATTTCTTCAATATGGTATAGACAACATTGGCAATGTTCAAAAGGGCATTAGCTCACAGAGTGCAGATTTTCTGGTACTGCCTCTATTGATGATATGATGGATGGTACTGTAACTCAGATCCACTAGTGCTGCAAGTTTATCCACAGTGAGATGCCAGTTACTTTAAATCAATTCTTCTATAAGCACAACAACAGTGCCCATAGTTCTGTGATTGTCCTGGCTGGTAGTTATTACTGAGGAAAGTGTGGCCCTCTAGGAACTGTTGTTGCCAAATGTGCACTTGTGTCAGCACCATGCATTAATTACCTACACTGCTTTTATTCACTTATGCATCCACCTGTTTCCAATATCTTCTGCTGTTAAAAATGCAATGTACAACAGTGCATTGCTTGTCTTTGCTGACTTCCATTTTGACAATTGAATGGCAAGTACACTGCCAGCTGTGTTTGTATACACTGTGTGTCATGTGATGGTTACAGTCAGATGTCAGACAAAATGGACAAAATTTCCATGGGACAAAACTCATCAGGATCACCATCACATTTCTACAATCACATATGTTTGATTTTTAAATGACTGTATATTTGTTTCATTTTTGAAAATTTTTATTTATTTATTTTTTTAAGCAGATTTTTTGTTTAAAAAAATTATGATATAGCTATATTTAAATAAGGCACAGCCAACGGGAAATCCTAATATTATGCTATAGCAAATTGATAAATGATAAAACTACAGTGTATTATAATTATTCTGTATTAGCAAACTAATCATATTAAGAAATTTTAACAATTCTATAATATTAAAATGAATATAAATAATAATAAATTATTAAAATTTTCTGTAAACATTACTATTATTTTAAAATTGTTCTAATATTATAAAAATAATTTTTTTATAGTGGACATACAGTTCGAGCTGTGTGTGAATCATTTCAATTATCTAAAGATTCTGGATTCAAAGTTGTTAGTCACATGATGCCAAATTTACCAAATGTTGATTTTGAAAGGGATGTTGAGCAATTCATTGTAAGCTATTTTTTGACATTGAATTATATATACATATATTAGTTTAAATCAGTTTAATACATTTAATGAATGTTATGAATAGTTTTTATTATCATAATCTATTAAAACTAGTTGTACCCAACAAAATATTTGCCGTAAAAAATTGTTGTTAAGTTACAAATAAATAAGGAAAATAAAGAAATAAATTTATATTTATATAAAATATATTGATATAAAAATTATAAAATTTCTCAGTATACAACATTAGTACTTTAACAAATTGGAAATAAATTTTGCTCCAATATATTTTTTATAGATAGACATATACATAGATATGATTCTGTCCCTTATTAATTCTAGCAAACAGTAATACAGTAGAGCCTCGAAAACTCGGCCTAATGTGGACCAAAGGGTGGCCGAGTTTGTGAAAATGCCGGGTTATCGGGAATGGCATTAAAAAAATAAGTACGAGTGTGGAGTCCTCAGAAAATACTGTACTATACTTGTATGTATTGTTTGCTTGAGAATACAACAAAGAATAAACTGCCCAAATATCCTTAAACAAAGGAAAAGTACATACTTTATGAAGGCAGAGCCATTACTACATGAAAATGAAAATTAATGAATACACAGTGTACAGTAATTTACTTGATAAGACAGACCCCAGAAAAATAAATTATGAGGCATAAAGCTGTCTATAATGAAAATTAATTAACTAAGGATTTTTTTGCCCTGCCAGGGTGTGGCCGAGTTATCCGGAGTGCCTGGTTATCGAGTGCCGAGTTTTCGAGGCCCTACTGTATTAACAAACACATGTCTACATGTTTTCTTATCATATGAAGTTTGTTTTTTTGAAACTATTCGAATAGCCATAAATATCTTCACAATTAATTTGCATGAAGAAATGAATACCTAAGACAATTACATTTAATTGAATATAGTTTTTCATTTCTTTTTCAACTATCCATAAGTTCTTCACTTAAATGCCATTATTTTTTAATGTTTTTAATGTTACTGTTAATGGAAGACTATTATAAATTAAAATTTGTTCAGGAGGATTAATGACATTTCTTTTAATACAATAAAATTTATTTTACTGTAAATATGAAAATAATTATATTATGATATATTTTATCTTTAAGGAATTTTTTGAAAATCCAGCATTTAGAGCCGATGGTTTAAAGATTTATCCAACTTTAGTTATACGTGGCACAGGATTATATGAATTATGGAAAACTGGTCGATATAAAAGTTACCCACCAAATTTACTGATAGATTTGATAGCAAAGATTTTAGCATTAGTACCACCATGGACTAGAATATATAGGGTACAAAGGTAATTATTTATAAATTATGTAATTTATGTAGTTGACTTTTACAATTAAATGTAAATATAAAAATAGCTCATGTATGAAAAATAATAAAATTTAAATCAGTTTATGTTGAAATGTTAGTAAATACACAGCATATGTTAAAAGCATTAATTCTGAATATTATTTCAATGTTATAAAATATTATATTGAAATAAAAATAATTTTTTTGCCCATTTAATTAAAACATTATATTTATCATAAACTTCATACAAAATATAAGTAGGCATTAAAAATCTTTTTGCTTCTAAATATCAATAAATTTTATGCTCTTATAATGCAAATATTATTTATTATTATTGTCTAAAAAGTTCCTTCTGGATCTCATCCATTCCTTGTATATCAAAAATCTAGGATAAGAATTTTTTAGATGGAAAACAGCCTTCATCCTTCACAACAAAACATTTCATCCTGCAAATATTTTTTATTATATTTTACTCATACATAGTGCATATATTTGTATCTTGTTTGCCATTAACTTGTTCGTTTTTATCTTCCTTTCATTTTTTTTTTTTTTGTGTATTTATATGTTTACTGCTATCTGATACAGTAACCTAATGGGCTCTTGTACCAAAAATAACTAACAAAATTTTTATATTTAAAAATATCTCTTGAGTATCTTTTTCATTTAAAAGAGATATTTTATAAGAAATGTCTTTTATAAGAGAACTATATTTTATTATAATAAATAATCTATTTACAATAAATTAAATAACAAAGAATAACAAATTTAAATAACAAAAAAAAAATACAATAAAAAAGAAACTAAAACAGAATTTTAAAAAGAACTGAAAAAAAATCCATTTTTATTTCAAACTGTTTTTGACACTGTTTAAACAGTGGGTGAAATTTCATATCAGCTTGAATTAAGTTTTTACATGCATGATCTGCTATACTGTCATTACTTCATTCCTGGAAGCTCTTCCCATTTACCACCCATTGTGGAGGGACTTTATGATTACACTATATATAAAATATTTTTTGTAAATTAATTGCTATCTTTTTGTTGTATTTTATTATATATACATCATCATATTATATTTTTAAAATATTTAAAATGAAAAATGATAACTTGATAATCACCATCCAGAATTTAAACCAATATTTATCCAAAATTAATAACATTTTTATTATAAATTCATAATATTTTTCAGAGATATTCCCATGCCTTTAGTAAGTTCTGGTGTAGAACATGGAAATTTAAGAGAACTTGCTTTGGCTAGAATGAAAGATCTTGGCACCCAATGTAAAGATGTTCGTACAAGAGAAGTTGGGATTCAAGAAATTCATAATAAAGTCAGACCATATGAGGTTAGTATAAAATGCAAAAAAATTTTATTGAAAGATGATAAATACATGGTAAATTTTAGTAATATGTATGTATGTATTTCTTCAAAATTATTTTAAAAAATCAAAATCATTTACTTTTCCAGCAAGTGGATTATTTATTAAATGAACATACAAATGTTTTTGGTTTAATTTATAAACCTGCCTCAAATTTAGGTTTGAACTATGAAATTCTGAAGTTCCAAATTGATGTGAATGGTTTTGATTTTGAAAGTTATCTGTTCCAACATTGTTGTTGGATTTTAAATTATTTTTATTTATGTAATTTTAAGAGTTAAGTTATAAAAAAAGCAGTCTATATATATATATATTATATACTGTATATGTATATAGTAGAGCCTCGATTATCCGACCCCCTATTAACCGACCGTCCTAGTCGGCAAATTTCAAATGATGTGGCGCTACAATATTTGGCTATGTCTTGGCTACTTTAATATTATTTTTACGTGTTTTAGCTGGCAACACTGGATCGACCATGAAAGGGAGCCAGTATTTAAACGAGCCTTAACTTTCTAATTTTTAACGATACAATAGCGACGATTATTATTTTTTAAAAAATTTTGTTAGGCTTAACATCTATGAAAATTCAACGCAAAGTAGGTTAATAGCGATATACTAATATACTAATTACATGGGATATAATAATATACTACACTAATAATAGATTTTTTCATACTTTTCGGTTATCCGCCCTTTCAATTATCTGACCAACCCCAGTCCCCAATTAGGGTGGATAATCGAGGCTCTACTGTATAAACATTTTACATATTTATTCAAAGATAAAAAGATAGTTAAAGAAACCTGCAAAGAGTTAAAAGACCTCCATAAAAGCTCTCAACAGTCCTGATTACAAGTTATTCCCTACCATCTTAACAGCCCAGATCTGGCACCATCAGATCTCTGGTGATTTCCAAATTAATGTAAATTACCTCATACAGGTAGTATGTTCTGAAAAAGTGTCATGTTATTTCAAATCAGTACTATATGAAACAAAGGACTAGTGTAAAATGTACGATTAGGTTCCAGAAGTTAACAAAAGTATACAATTCTAAGAGAAATATGTTTATTAAAGCAATCAATAATTTATTTCCAATAAAATAATTAACTAACTATCACAATTAAAAGTACTGTATTATGTGTTAATATTAATTTTAGTTAAATGAGGATGTTTTCTTTTTACAAAGTATTGTCATTATCTACTTTTTTTGTTGATCTTGATCAGAAATATCAGTATAACATCTTCATTTTTTTATTTTTAACATAAAAACTTATTTATTACAAAATAAAAGTAAAAATATGTTATTAATCAAAACTTTGTTCTAGTGGTTTGCATTTGTTCAATCAATGACTGGGCAATTTATTTTCCAGAATTTGTGTTTGAATATTGAATTGTTTGAGTTGGGAACAGTTGAGTATCACGATATCACTGTATTTCATTTGTCAATTTTACGAATGATTACTTATCTACAGTTAAAATAGTTTGATAACACCTACCTAAAATGTTAAAATAAACTTTACTAAATACAAAGATTAATGTATAAAAACAAAACACAGTGACAGTCTTAAGGACTAAAGTCTGAAAGCAATAACAATGACACCCAGTTGATAAGAAAGCTAAGGACAAGGAACAAACAAATTGCACTATCTGTTTTCATTAAAGTAAACCTGACAAAAGCACAAAATGATTGAAAATTTCAATATTCTAAAATCTGTGGGCTAATTTGAGAAAGCATGCATGCTTGCTTGAATAAAAAAGTATCGAATAATGAGTTTTCACTTAAAAGTTGTGAAATTTTGTATGGAGAATTTCTCAAATTCTTGAAACGTATTAGAGCAAAACTGGAAACCATGTTGTATGAGGGATATTCTCTAATTTTCAAATCATGTTAGAATGAAACTGTGTTGTAAAAGTGCCATGTTGTATGTGGGATACCTGTACTTTTCATCAGCTGATGAAGTTGAGTTACTTCTTGGAAATTCATCAGAGAAAAATTAGAAAGTTTTTGTGCATGGAATGAAAAAAAATGAATTGAATATTTGGAAAGCATACCACTCTAAATGGTGATTATGTTGGAGAATGAATATGTGTAATAAATTAAATCAGTTTTAATACTTTTTAAAACTGATCACATTATTCTATCTCTTCTCAAAATAATTTTGTAAAAATAAAACTCTATTCATTTCAGTCATTAAAAAATTTTGTGACAGTTCACCAATTCCTGATGCTGCTATTTTTATTATTTTCCAGTGTTGTGAAAAAGTTTTGTGACAGTTTTAATCTAAGTATTTTATATATATATATATATTATATATAATACTTAATATATATTAGTAAATATAGTAATGATATATATAGCATGATTAAATATAGTAGTTAGTATAGTAATTAATTAATTTAGTGTTCAGCAGTAGTTAATAATCCAGAACATTGTTTTGTATCAATTTAAGATAGCCATTTTTATAAGAATATTATAAAAATACTCTAATAATTATTATTTAATACAATGATTATTTTCAGGTTAATTTTACACTTTAATGTATTGAAAAAACTTATTCTATAGTTCTTGAATGTAATAAATATTTGAATACTTAGACTTGTTAAAATCTTTAAATGTAAAAGAATTTTAATAAATGTTCTTCATTTTTGTTACCATAATAAAATGCAATATTATACTGTATATGAAATATCTTAATGATTTGAATTTTATTTTACTAACAAGTAATATATATATTAAAGAATTAATGTATTTTTGATGTCATTTAGGTAGAATTAATAAGAAGAGATTATGTGGCTAATGGTGGCTGGGAAACGTTTTTATCATATGAAGATCCACATCAGGATATCTTAGTTGGTTTGCTTCGATTAAGAAAATGTTCAGAAGAAACTTTTCGGCCAGAACTGAAAAATAATGTATCAATAATTAGAGAACTGCATGTGTATCCTTTTATAAATAATGATGGTTTAGTGAATCGTTACCTATAATTTTTATAATAACTGATAGGTGTAGTATAATCTAAAAAATTTGTTAAGTCTTAAAAATTTAACTGTTGAAAAAAAAAGGATTGCTTTTGAGAAGTTATTTTTCTTAAATAGTGTTAAGATATGGAAGTGTAGTGCCTGTCAGTTTTCGTGATCCATCAAAATTTCAGCATCAAGTAAGCTTTATTTTTTAATGAAATATAATCAAGAATATTAAAAACTTTTTAATTCAGTTTCTTAATCCAGAATTGATACAGTGAGACTTTTAAAATGTTTTAATTTTCAGATTATTTGCTGATTTGCTGCTCTTATTATACCACTAATTTCATATATATGAAATTAGTGGTATAATAAGAGCAGCAAAATATATATATATCATTATTTAACTTGGATATATATAATGATTTAATTTTATTGACATAACTATCACTATCGCAATATGTAAAACTATATTGAGATGTTGAGGGCAGTGAGGTTGTGCATACCTCACTGGGCCAAGTATGTTACACAGTTTGGCACTTGAAATTTTCAGGAATTGAAAATTGTGAAAAATTGAATGTTGTAGAATATCAAAATTTTGCTGAAAATTCTTTCTTTGTTTATTAATTCAGTATTCAAATACAGTGGTGAGTTTATAATTTTACTTTTTATTGTAGGCTTGTTGTTTCATTTATCGCATGCTATGATAGTTGCAGTGTAACATCAGAGGCTTGTAAAGTTTATCTTAAAATTTCTAAATTTATATAAAGTCAATTGAAGAAGCAAAATAATCATACAAAGAATATACTGAAAAAGCTGTAATACATCAACCTAAAAATAACTACAAATGTCAAAGAACCAAGAGTAGAGAGTGACTAGAGTATGTAAGAGATGACATACATAAAGAATTTTTATGATCATGAACTTTTCTGACCATAATAAATGTGAATATGAACATTATAATCTGATCACTCAATTTAATTTAATGGAGTTGTTAAGAGACCCAATCACATCAAATTTATGACTCTCATTGACTGCACCAACCACATTTAAAGTCAGAATTGGCTTGCTAATTGTTAATTAGTATAATCTACTGCCAAATTGTAAATAAATTTCTTTTGCAATATTCAGGGATTTGGAATGTTATTAATGGAAGAAGCTGAAAGAATTGCTAAAGAAGAACATAATTCAACAAAAATAGCTGTTATATCTGGTAAGCCATTATTAATAATCTTTCCAATGGATTTTAATATAAAATTTAATAATACAGTTAATCATTACAATTAATAGCAACATCTGTTTTTGAATTATGAACTTTAAACATGTAGGCATTACAATTTACATAAAATCTAGTACAGAAATTGATTTCTGAATTAATGTTTTCACAAATTAAAAATATTCAGATTTCTTGAGAATTCTTTACAGTAAATTTTTCATCATTATTAATTGTTTGACAAAAATTTGATTAAAAAATAACAAAATGTGTTTATAAAGTCATGATCCATTTAAGTGAAAAAAGTTGATAATTGCAAAATAAAAATTTTGTTGATCTATTAAATACAATATGACAAATGTACATTAATAAAAAAAAAGAAATCATTTTTTATATTTTTATTAATGTACATTTGCCCTACAGACCTGAAAAGATAGGAAATAAGATTTTTAGCAGAAAAAGCTGGAATCCATCTGTTACTCTCGATAATTTTTTATCCCAATACATCTTTAAATTCAGTTTGGTATAGGGAGGTTACAAAAACTGGAGCGACTAAACAAATGTCAAGATTAGTCATGTTTATATCTCGTAAATTATAAATGATAATCTAGTGATTTAAATTTTGTTGGATAGAAGGTTTAAGTCCGTATTTAAAGTGTTGGATAGTGGGGGTATGCAGGGACATGCAGAGGAGGAGTAAGCGGTTGCACGCAAACACCGAAAATGGTGCTGCGTTTGGACAGCAAAACTTTGAATGGCAAAGAGATAGGATGTCGAAATTTGTGTCAATTTGTACAGAACGACAGGAGCTACAATATTATTTAACAGTGTAGTAATAACCGATAAAATAGAATTTGTAAAGTTATAAGCCGATAATTGTGTGTATTGAAGAAATTGCAAAGAAAATACGAATAGAAATGTAAGAGACTTATATCGTTGGAAAGTAAAATTGAAAAGGAATCAGAAAAGCCCAAAACTAATGCCGAATAATGCAGAAAGTGTAAGAAAACCCAGCACATCAAGTTTGGCATGAATATTTCGAATGCGTTGCCGCCAGAATAGATATTGACTTGGAATATGATAACCACTGAGACTTTATTTGTTTATATCTTATCCTTTAATCACGCAAAGACGACGGATTCATGCCTTAAACAATTGCAATTGTGTCTGGTTTCCCTCCCAATGTAATAGCCTTGAATGGGTCTGTACTGGACCAAAAATAGCACGCAATAAGCAATTTCTCCCTCTTGCAGAGTGTGCGATTTCTTCAGTTTAAATTATTTTGAATTTCTCACCTCCTCGCTTTAAGGTGCTAGCCTTCCACTCTGGAGACCCAGAAAAATCCAGATGGGTCAAAAACTCCCAGAAATTGTTTTGGAGAGTGATCCATCCTGGATATGTCTGGTTTCATTCCTCAGCACCTGATTGCTCAATTGTGGTCCTAGAAGAATGTAGGACAGACTTGATTAAAAGACCCTTTTAATGCCCACAGGGCATAAAGAGTAAACAAAAAACAGTACAAATGAGCACTTTTAAGATAAGTTGTATTATTTATGTAAAAATCATTACCTGACTTATAAAAATTTTGGAAATTAAATTTAAGTTTCAGTAAAGCCAAACAACCACCAATTACATTGGGCTACTTTTCTGCTATTATATTTTAATTAATTACTAAATAATTAAACTATAATTACCAAAAAGTGGTTTAATTCAATCTGGTGGTTGTTTGGCTTTACAAATTTATCTGGTTTCGTGATGTTTGTTTGAAACAGGAGTTTCAGAGTTGATTCCCTTAATTTTTTAAAAATATAATATAATATAATTTTATTATAAAAGCTATAAAACTATGACAAAACAGCCTTACTCACTTCTTCCAACATAATTTCAGTCTGCGCTAACCTTTTTGACTTCCGTGAGAAGTCTTTCTCAGGTCTTTACCATTGCAGATTCCAATAGTCCAAGATATTTTAGTTCTGGAATGTTTTTTACATAGAATGATATTTGAAGGAGTGCATGCCCAATGAGACAACATAAATGTAAACGTTTAGTGGTACTGTACATTATGAACTGAGGTTCTAGCTTTTATTGTCCTATAATACAGTTACAATTAGTCATTTATCACTATTAGTGTAATTCAATATATTATTTAATTAATAATTATTGTATTATTATTTTAATTTTATATTTTTTTTATTAGGTATAGGAACTAGGAATTATTATAGAAAACTTGGATACGAACTGGATGGACCATACATGTCAAAAATGTTATAAACTATCCAAAATTTGTAAATATGGTTGTAATACAAATGATTTGTAAATATGAAACGATTAAATGAAATAAAAAAATAATAATAATTTAAAAATGTTTAATATTATTTATGATGAATTAGGTTTCAATATTTTCTCTACAATTAACAGTAACAAATCAATTGTTAGGCACAACTAATTCCTAAAACTATCCTTGAAGGCCAAATTCTCGGAAAGAAAGGAAGACCAGGGAAAAATATCTGGAAGAGGTCAATGCTTCTTTGGGGATATGGGGAATATGAATTAAAAAGGACTGCAATGGACAGAGAGCATTGGTTGCAGTGACAAGGAAAGCCTTTGAATAGCAATGCTCTGAGCTCGTTATTTTATTAAATGGTGATAATTATCGCGTAAAAATAACACTATAATTTAGTGATTCTTTGGCTATATCTGATTCTGCTCTTATAGCAAAAAACTGTACCGATTATTTAAAAAAGTAACGGAATATTATAAAAGGCAATTTTTAATAAATACTTGATTTAAAAGGACAGTTTTCAGTTCCGATATGTCCGCTAAACCCAAGTTTTATTGTATTTATCTAATGCAGTGGTCTCCGAACTTTATTGATCACGTACTCCTAAGCCAAAAATAATTATAAGTTGTACCCGTATAATATTATATTATAGGGCATTGGTTCTTAACATTTTTATACTCGCGGCCCACCAAATATTTCATAATTTTTTTGTGACCCCCATTTTTTTAATAATAATTTATATTTGTTAAATTATCTATAATAAATTGATTTTTGTATATAATAAATGTAAAACGTAACTTTATTATTTCATTATCTGTTTAAATAATAATCAAACTTCACAATTAAATATAAAAACTCATTAATTTTTAACAAAAAATAAAATAAACATTTAAAAATTCATAGAAAAAACAAAAAATATTCGAAAATAATTTAATGCGATTTCTGCTGCTGAGTACTGTATCCTCAACTAATTTGTTAATTCTTGGTTTATTGTAATTGTTTGTAAGTAATGCTATCCGCAAGCAGGCATCTAATCGCAATCGATTGCGTTTTTTTTGTTTATATCCACCATAGTTGAAAACCCTTTTTCACACAAATATGCATAAATTTTGCATAATTTGGTGGCCCCCGGAAACTTCTTATGGACCATCAGGGAGCTGCGGCCCCCTGTTAAGAAACACTGATTTAAATACACATAAACGTTTTTGTGTGTACTGTAATTAAAAAAAATAATTGTATTATCATCACTGTTTAATATATAGAAATGTTCGGTGTACTGTTTTAAAATAAACAGTATAGTTAAATTTTAAATAACATATAAAACACAAGTTATTTTAATTGCAACCTGTTTGTTTACACGTAATTCTTTACTCGTATTTGTCTTTTCTTATACAGACTATTTTATTTCCATTTTTGAATTAATGGAAGCTATTTTTATAATAGTGAATCAACTAAGAGTTTCATAAAATCACTTCTTGTAAATGCGTACGCCTAAGTAAGATAATTATAGTAATTAATGTTTTTAATAAATAGAAGCTATATTTATATATAACTTCTATTTATTAAAAACATTAAATACTATAATTATCTTACTTAGGCGTACGCATTTGCAAGAAGTGATTTTTTTTATACTAATTTATTGATTTATTTATTGTTTGATATGATTTATTGATACTAATAAGAGTATTTTTCCTGCGCCCATTTTTACACCATATTTCGCAAGGTTCAAGGATCACACGTTTCATCATAGTGCAATGACATCACTGATAATCAACTTTACACCTTCACTCCGCTAGTAAAATACTCCGTATTTTAGTTATGAAAAAATAGAAATTCTGACCGTAGAAAAATATCTTCTTAGGAAGGTAAACAACACGTATTTAACTACCAAATAAATGTTAATACTGTACTAACAAGGGAACTGTTGGAGTGTCTTTTAATAAATATCAATAAAATTTAGTTAATAATTACGTTAAAAGTATACAAACTCTATTAAATTTATTCACTAAAACTATTAATCGGGGTTAATGGCAATCAAATGTACTATTTTATTAGTTTAACACAAATATACAAATTTTTAGTATTGAAAGGGTGGCGGAGGAAGATGACGATATTACATTTACAGAGTAGAATAAGGAATAAACTCAAATAAATGTTATATGAAAGTTTACATATATATACTACTTTAACAATAAAATATAATATAAAAGTAATGATAGAATAAATACAAAGAAAATAATCGAAACGTAATAAGTAAATACATTTTATTATATGTAGTTAACTGAAAAGTAATTACATTCACAAATTATTAAATGGGCAAATATTTACGTGATATTTTTCAATAAAACGAAATAAACAAAGAACTTGTCGACATCTTGCACATTTAACAAATCGAAGATTTTGGCAATTATTCTCAACACAATTTAAACTGCCAGTGTTTAAAAAAGAAAAACTCCTTTTACATTAAAAATTCATATTTTTCATGTTCGAGTCCAGAAGCAAACCATACATATTTAATCAAATTATTAAATATTGGTGCAGGTAATTGATGATGATGATGAATGTAATTTTATTATGCCATTTCTAGTTGTCTAAAACAATTTCATCGAAGAATCATTACAAAATAATTGTATAGAATTTAAAATTTCTTTACCTAAAAGTTTTACTTGTCTATGAAATCCAACATTTAAAAATATTAATATTTTTAAATGTTTAAAAATATTTTAAACATTTAAAAATATTTGAGACTCTGATCATTACACCCATTAGACATTATCAGTGAAACCATTGTACATGTATATGAAATCAACATCTTAGTGGCTGATGCCTTCCCGTTAGAAGCCCTAATTCTATCAAGTTCTTAGAGTTATTAGAAATTTTTAAATCTAATAGAAAACACTTTTTTTTATCAATCAGAAACGTTATCGATGACATAAGCTTGGTCCTCCGATAATTGTTTATTTTTGTACTATTTATGTTTGCTTGTACTTGTGTTATGTTTTGATTATACTATGGTATGTATTTATTTATTTATTACTTAACTTATATTTGAATTGTACAAATATTCTATTGATTTAGAATGTTCTTCTCGTTCTTTTTAATTTAAATTATTTCCATTGCGTTTAATATGTTTTTAGAATATATTTTTTTTTATTCCATTTAAGTTCGATATTCCAACCGAAGAAGGCCTATAGTCAGTGGCGTAGTGTGGGTGTCAGCCGCCCGGGGCGGAGGAAAATTTCGCCCCTTCTTATTTAGGTATCTTAATTTAAAAGACTAAAATTCAGTTTCGTCACAGAATAAGCAATGAAAAATTCCGTGCTAGTGTTGCTACCTTTTTTAAAATCGCTGACCCGGACGGCAGGTGAGGTTTGTTCGAACAGAAGTTCCTGACGCATGCGTATGTCATTTTGCAATGCGAAGAATAATTTGCAGTGCATGCTGGTCAGTGGGGTAGCGTGGGTGTCAGCCGCCCGGGGCGGAGGAAATTTTCGCCCCCCTTATTTAGGTATTTCAATTTAAAAGATTAAAATTCAGCTTCGTCACAGAATAAGCAATGAAAAATTCCTTGCTAGTGTTGCTACCTTTTTAAAATCGCTGACCCGGACGGCAGGTGAGGGTAACACTGTTCCGTGCTTATTTCGACCGGTCCGAGTCGTAGGTGGACGAAGATATGAAATAAAATGGTTCAAATTCTTACAAGATATTATTATTATTTATTGTGAAATTTTGCAGCCCCCTAAAAAGTGCCGCCCGGGCCGGGCCGCCCCTGCCGTCTCCACTACGCTACGCTACTGCCTATAGTATAGGCTGAAACCGTTTTTGGTTAAATATATTGCTGAAACTATACAAGTTGTACTGTACTTATTTCATTCGGTTACTTTGTCGTGCCATGATTATTTTAAATGCAAATGGTCAATAAAACAAACAAAAATTTGGCTTAAAATAACCCTGTATTATCTCAGAAATTTCGTATTGAAAAATTATGTGACCATTTTATAACTGCTACCTTGATATTATGCACAGTTAACTTGTGACATTTTTATTTATCATCGTGAATCTTTCATATAATTGTGTGCGTAAGATGAGCCGAGGAAAATTTTTAAGTGAATCTGAAAAAGGTCAGATATGACGTAGAAACATTGTGACAAATCAGTGAGATCAATTGCTAAAATGTTACGTTGATCTCATGGTATAATCCTTCTTCCATTGGGTGAAGAGTTATGACTGGAAAAAAGAAATCACGCAGATTGATATGAAGTTTGTTTCGGACGCCGAAGTTATTCGGTACGTTCCTGTATGAAGTGGGAAATAAATGCCGCGATCCAATTAAAATAATAATAACCATAGTATAACTAGTCTATATCAATTAACCTATGGTAAACATTGTTTCGTTATACGTACGTAATACTGTAATTGATACAATTAAGAATATCCACAGCAAGGAATCAGGAGGAGCAATTGTCCTTTCCCTGGTCCCTCACTGCCAGCGCCATTGCTTTACTTTTTTTTCGAATAACAATTTTATAGATATTGCGAAAGTATACATTAATTTTAACCTATTAAAGGAAAATAATGGCTTCCTTAGATCGAAATCATATACAGTCGACCCCCGTATAACGTGCATTCCTATAACGACAATTCCTATAACGTAGCGAAAAAATTGTAGCAACATACGTATAAAGCAGCTCCTAAAACGACGTCGCCGACTCGTTTCGCGACAAGATTGATAGAATCTGGACCAATAGTGGATGAGCAGCCGAACTACTTTCCTCCGCCCTGCGCTACGCTACGGAGCGGCTAAATTGAGTTTGCTATCGTCTGTACAGTATTATATANAGTCACCTGACTTTTCTCCCATACTCAATGGAGGATAAAAAGGGCTCAAACTCAAGCCTCGGGGCAGACATACCAGGAAGGCCATAGCTTTATGGAGCCAAAAACAAGGCTGGTTTGTCATGTTCCTGGATCCATAAAAGATCACCAACAAATACACCTCAACGGATGTAGAAGACATCCTCACTCTCTTTCAGAGGTATTATGTTAGAATGTTTGTAATAAGGACATAGCCTGTAAGGACATAGATATAAGGTTTTATTTTAGTCCATGAACCTAGCATCAAATGTTATGTTGCATATAGCTGTCTTTAATCATGTATGCTTCAAATTAGTTTATTAATTGTTATTTTTGTTGTTTAACCTGCTCTCGTGTGGACTTATTAGGCGCCAACACTATCAACAGACATATCACCCCTCTGTCACATGGATCAACCATCCAGTGACAAAGTGAGCAGTCTTCACCAGACCATCGCCGATCCAAAGGGGGTTTAAACCAGTATCCACCAATCCTCTAACTTCTCAATATATATATGTATCATATGAATCTTTATTTTTTAAAATTCATTCTGCCCTGTGAGCCTAAAAAGGGTCTTTTTAGCAAGACCATTATGGGTTCAGCCAGATTTACAATGGAGTGGCCAAATAGTGATAAATACTCCAAAAAATTCCTGGGTGTTTTACCTGTCTGGATTCAATCTCAGGACACCCAGAAAAGTAGGCTGCCATCTTAACTACTTGGCCAATGAGCCAATCATAGAAATCGAAAAATTTGTATTTTGTATTCATAGCTATTAAAATCATTTTTCATAAAAGGTTTAACAACTAATTTAGTAATTTGAAAGATCAAACTATTTGAATTTATTTACTAATTTTAATTCATGAAAAATGAATTATAAAATAATTCAGAATAATAATAAAATTATGAAAGTAAGTAATAACAGTCAAAGTAATGAGATGTAAATTATTAAAACATTTAATTCTTTGAAGCCAACTATCACTGCTTAGAAGAAATTTAAGATTATTAAGATAAATTGGTAGTAACTGATTTAATTAACAACCGAAATATACAAACGACGAGAATGAATTACTTTATATCTATAAAAATCTTTTATACTTTAGATACGAAGGAAAATAACTCCTTATTTGCAAGGAAGGCCAGATTAATATTTTGTCGTGTTAAAGTATATTAACGGTTTTAAACGTTGTGTTATAGTTTTAATTTTTAAAAAATAGGGAAATAAATACATAATAATAAGTGTTTGAAGAATCTTATGATATAATCTATAGTTGTTAAAAAGTTACTTATACTAGCTGAGCAGTCTATACAAAATTTAATTTAAAATAATATCATTCTGTCTTAAAAATTACTTCATAACGACATTAAGAAGATTGACAAATTATAAATAAAATACAGTAGAGCGTCGATTATCCGAAAGAATTCCAGTCGGCAAATTTAAATTTTCGCCAGTGCTGTGACGCTGCAATCTTTGGCTATGTCTTGGGCTACTCAAATATTTTACGTTTTAGATACTAAATTAACTTCTGAAGTATAATTTTTTATTGTTTTTATATTTTTCAATATATTTATTTTGTTTGTACAAAATAAAAAAATAATTTTTAACTATACAATAGTCTTCGTTAGGCTTAACATCGTCGAAAATTCAACGCGAAGCGACACGCAACAGAGAAACATGTCAAGATGGGATAAATTAATATATTTTTTCGTACATAATCGGTTATCTGAAATATCGATCTTCCGAACGACCCCAGTCCCAATTGATTCGGATAATCGACGCTCTACTGTAAATTTAAAGTGTTCAATTCTGTTTAAAACAATATTTTTGTTTATAATTTAATCTTATTTTTAAAAATAATCTCACCTATTTTTCCTCCACAAAACAAAAACATAAATAAAAAATAATTTTGAACCATTATAATTAACACGAAAAGGAGCTGATCGAAGGATATATTACTGTGATTCCATTGAATCATAGCATTCCGGAACTAATGGAGATTGAGGATTCAGCAAGGTTTCGACGTTTAATAACTATTTCAGTGAAAGTATTATTTTGTTTATATGTATTATTATTAGTGATGTAACGAATATTCGGTTACTATTCGGTATTCGACCAAATAGGCCGAATACCGAATACCTAAAAACAGGAGTAAGAAATAACAAAAACACAGTAAATTAATCATTTTGGTATTTAGATTTAATGTTATCGAGTTAGTGTTTGTTTATATTTATTTATAACTTATAACATGCACAAATTAAAAAAGAACGTAATATTAGTCACTTATATTCACAATTTATAATTACAAAGATCAGCACACGTACAGACCTATTCGTTCGAGAATCGTCGCACGTCTGAGGGTATGACCCTGCCTATCCTTCTTTTTAAGCGCTCGTCTTTGCTCTTCCCTTTCTCTTACCTCTATCGCTCTAATTCATGTATGCCTGTGCATACATCATAATACGCGCTCACAATACTTTCGATTCGTCACTTTTCCGTCGTAGAGTTTCCATTTTACAATTACGTGACTCAGCCTGATGATAACGGAGAAAAGAGACAGATAGGCATGGGCGTAGCGAGGGGGGATCCTGGGTGGGCACGGCCCCTCCCAGGTAACCTGGTGCCCCCCCAGGAAATCACAGCCGTAAAAGTGTTGAGTCGATTTGTAAACACCTAAAGCTAAAATAAAAGTTTTGAATACTAAAAAAAAGGTGAACGGCTTGCTCGGTGCCCAATAATGAACAATAATTTGAAATAATTCAATTTTGTGTCAGGTTGGCCTCCACTAGGCCCCCCCATAACAAAACTCTGGCTACGCCCATGCAGATAGGACGTCGATATAAGTCACAGTTATGATTTCACAGATTCGAGACAGCTTGATAGCCCGAACGGCCCCAGGCTTTCGTCCGTGCACGCTAAGTGACTTTCATTACAAGCATTTAGCTTTCCGAAGTCTATGACAACAATTGTTTGGCATTGACGGCCGCGAATTTCGCGCCAATAAGCTGCTTCGACTTGTTCGATTATGCTATCAACTCAATTTCATATTTATTTTCACATTTTCACTTCACGGTCCTTCTCTGTTCTTTTTCCGTTATTTACAAGTGTAGGTCATTTGATATCATCATTTATCGCATACTTCCGTGACACTCTTGTCTGTCGGCTACAACTGCCAAGAATTAACGCGATTGGCGAAGCGTAGTGACAGCGGGCCAATAGAGAGCAGGATCCTTGCCATAATGCGGTTTGCGCGCCAATTTTCGTACGTGCGTTAATCAAGCCGAATAGTTTGACCGAATATTTGGCTATTCGGCCACGCTCCTGGCCGAATATTCGGTATTCGGCCTGAGGTCGAGTATACTATTCGTTACAACACTAATTATTATTTTAAAAATTTTTAGTATTATTGTTTTTTCTTCTCCATAAACTTTATTGACAAAAAACCGTTACTTTTATTATTTGTATTTTCCAATACCGTCATCTACGTTCAACAGCATTAAAATTCTCTTCAAACATAGACCACTTTTGTATAATAATAAATTAACATACAGTTTTTATAAGTATAGAACGGGTTTTACAGCCATAAAAAAGTCGAAGAATTTTTTTATTCTCAGCAACTACAACATTTGGTAATATATAATACAAAATTTAATTTTTGAAAGATGTTTCTAAAAACAAGAAAATTTAATATTTTAAAATTATATGTAAATGCGCCATCTTGCCCCACCCGTGAGGTAAGATGGGGATATTATTTTTATATACAGTACAAGGACAAATTAAAATGGTTAAACTGTCGTTTTATTCAATATTGGCTCAAGAACAATGAACAATGTGTCCATTTATCACAGCGGCTACATTTAATATTATTTTCCGAATAAATAAATATAAAAGTTTGAACTTACTCGTATTTACTTTACCAGACGATACTCTCACTTCACGCATGCTCAGTTTCGCTATTTTGTAAGCAGACGATATTTTTTTTTTCGTGGAAAAAAAAATTCTTATTTTGATTGTTATCTCACATTTTATTTCTTGTTAAGACAGTATTTAAATTTAAAAAATGTTTTCATAAATAAAATAAAACGTAAAAACATAAATAATAAAGTAATCTATATATATAAAATTACTTGTCCTGACTGACTGACTGAGTCACTGATTCATCATCGCTCAGAGCAAACCTAAACAGGTGAAATTTGGTACACAGTTAGGGTACGTCATGGAAACGCACACTAAGAAGGGATTTTCCGAAATTTCCTATCGGGGGGAGAGAGAGAGCATTAACGGAAGAACAGTTTCTACTGTAATATTTTAGATGCGATTTTTTGTTTTTAACTTTTTGTTTTTTTTTTTTTTATTGGGTTTGTTGATTTTTGCTGTAAGATGCTTGTAAAAGGCCAACGTGGCCACAGTGTCTTTTGAGAAATAAATAAATATAAAATAAAATAAAATAAATAACTGCGTTTTAGTAGGGTATGCCATAGGAATGCACATTAAGAAGGAATTTTTCGAAATTCCCCCGCGGGGGGAGAGAGAGAGAGAGAGAGAGCATTTCATTTTAGACATTGTTATAAATATTTTTATATATTTCGATTTTTTAACCAAATGTTCGAACCGTTTTAAATTCGAATTTCTTTCTGCTTATTGGTTCGCTTGTAAAAGGCCAACGTGGCCACAGTGTCTTTTGAGAAATAAATAAATATAAAATAAAATAAAATAAATAACTGCGTTTTAGTAGGGTATGCCATAGGAATGCACATTAAGAAGGAATTTTTCGAAATTCCCCCGCGGGGGGAGAGAGAGAGAGAGAGAGAGCATTTCATTTTAGACATTGTTATAAATATTTTTATATATTTCGATTTTTTAACCAAATGTTCGAACCGTTTTAAATTCGAATTTCTTTCTGCTTATTGGTTCGATTATAGAACGTTTGTACACGTTACAGAAATTTCATCAAATTGAAAACAGTTCGTTTGATTCTCGGCAATTCTCATTATTCTCAGTGGTAGGTGTTATATAACAATTACTATGGTTGTTGAAATACTAAATATATATAGTATTTGCTTTCAAAACCTCCGCGGGCGAAGTCGCGGGTAACAGCTATATACTGTATAAATTTATTACAGTTAGATATGATTTAAAACTGGAATATTTTTTTCTCTATAAAAAGATCATTTTTAAACTTATTATTTTATATATTCGAAAAAAATGATATAGAATTATCAATGACAACGAATTTAAAACTAGTTCACTGCAATATATTGCAGTGCCTTTAGCCAGCAGCAGAATTCGTGGCCAACCTTGGACAAGATGGAGTACCCCATCTTGCTCCAACGTGCACTTTTCATACTGACTGCAAACACGTGTCAACTTAATTTCAAAACTAAGCAATTTCAGTCTTAAAGGTTACTTCGAATACCATAATATCTTCATCTAAAAGGTAATGTAAAAGTTCACAATTATGCTTACTTTGTAGAAACTTTGTAGCGGGCGTAAAATTAGATGAAGTATTGCCAAAACGTAGAAAACTGTTACTTCCAAACAAAGAGAGCGATTCGGACGTTCTCTCGTCCCGTGATCCCTTTTGAGGTTGACATTTAGTTTCCCAAATAACAGCTAGATGAAAGCGCGTTAACCACGAATAAACAGATGTCTCCGTCTTACCCCATGGCCCCATCTTGCACCACCTTCCCCTACATGGAATACATGTACAGTACAAATGAATAAGATGTCATATTCTCTTTATATGTTATTTGAGCTTTAATAAAAAGAATAAAGTTACATAGATTTTACAATTCAAAAATAAATTTGAAAGACTTTAATATGTAAAATGTGAATTTCTTTTGAATTACTGTATACAGTTACATTTTCTTTGCTTTTATTTCATTTCCATTACACTTATTCACATAAGTAAAATAAAATAATTTACTAAACAAATACAAATAACTCAAGTAAAGTATTACAGCAAATGTTATTACACTTCTAGAATTATCACATTCCATTCCTTCCAATTTCTTCCAAATAACCCATACGTTTACAAATGCGCCAATTATCATCTGTAATATCTGAACGGAGGTAATCGACATGGAAACAATTCTGGGAAGCTTTATATTTATAGTAGTTAACAAATAATACGTATACATAATCGAATGCACAAAATAATTCATAATGATAAACCAATGAATAAGAGATTCGGGGTATCTAGCTATGTACCAAGTAAATATAAATGTCATGGCGTGATGATACCAATGTAGAAAAATCAACTTTTTCTTTCTTAAAACTATATAAAGCGTATCACCTAATTCTATAATCTTAGAATATACATACATCCATCCCCAAAATACAGTAGGCTGACTATAATCTAAGAGACTTTTGAAAACACATACAGAAACAGTAAACCCGAAATTATTGATCACTCGTAGTAATACGGGTAGCATTCTTATAGTACCACAAATATTAAATACGGCAAAACAGAGATTCCAAGTGATCAATATCTTCTTTACCTGTATGGGTTGGCGACTTTTCATAAACGTTTGAATTGCAAAAATCAAAATTACATACGTTATAGAACAATATATGGAATAATGCCAGTTATTTTCCATCCAATTAAATCTGCTTTTATAATCAAATATATATTCGAAGTGAAATGCTGCCGTTGCAGACGAAGTGAAATTAAGAGAAGTTAAATTTTTTCGGGAAAACCTAATGTTAAAATTTACATTACAAGAAATAAAATTGCAATGAAAATAGAGTAAGGTTTATACTTACATCTCGTTAATCTGTCGTGTAATATAGCTGAAATTTATCTAACAATCTTTATGATATTATCACAACTTATTTATTAATAATTTTGATTATTATCTGACAGATATATGATGTGAAATGCTTAAATTTCATTGGTTAAGTACAGTATTTCTATTATAGTCGAACTTCTCTAATTCGAAACTGGAGTAGCTTAGTTTACACTGAGTTAATAGCTTTCGAACGAATGAGAAACTGACTAAAAAGGAAAAAACGATTTCAAATTTTGAGCAACCAATCATTTACAAGCAGGAGAGAAACGTCATCGGTAACAACAAAACACTTCTGACATGGAACACTTCCAACTTTGGTTTAACCATTGTTCAAAAAATAAAAACAATAAATAAATAAATTTGAAAGATATGTTAAAAAAAATTTTTTTTGAAGGATATGTTAAAAAGAAAACGATGTTGGGTGAGAGAAACGTTTAGAAAGTGTGAACTGAAAGAATATCGCTAATTTTGATGTCTACTCTGTTGTGTGGTGATTTTGTAACTATCTTAAACTTTTTTAAGATGGAAACACCTGACTGGAAAACTACTGGAAACACACAACAACAAACGGCACGGTGATAAGTGGCAAAATGTTTTCGCTTACGAAAAATTTCAACAGTTCCGAACTTTTTAGCAATTTGAGAAATGGTAAAATTTACATGAAAAGACGTCATGCATGACGTGTTATTCTCTCTGTTTCTTTCGCTTTCACCAGTGATCCGCTCTCAGCGTGAGTTAAGCTTAACAAGAAAATGTAACAACCAAAGTAATTACATTTTATCTGTATTGCTTAATAATTATCAATAAAATTGTTTAATTCGAATTTTGGATAAATCGAATTATTTTGCACTCTCCTTGAATTTCGAATTAACTAATTGAAATTGTGTTATTTATTAACTTTCCTGTGGTCTATAGCAATTTGATTGATTTGCTTCCAACAGTACTGTAGTTATATTTTATTTTCTTTTTCCTTGTTTCATGTTTTCCCTAAATCGATTATTTTTATTTATTTCATTACATCTAGAGAAGATTTAGAGAACATTCATTTATTTAATTACATTCATTACATGTCATTAAAACATGCCATTAAAACGAATAACACCCCTGAAAACAAAACAAATAAAAACAGGTAGCAAATCTTAAAAGAGATACAGCGCATTTTTACATTTAGGGTAAATTTAAACTCAAGGAGATCAAGATGTAAAAATTATTAAGATTTTTCGATATGCGGTAAAAGGAAGAAACATTATTTATTAAATTGTTACAAGGTCTTTCCTAAGGCCTTGTAACAACTTAATAAAATAAGCAAGGAAAAGGGAATAAAATATAACTACTATTATATAGTTATATTGTATATATAGCTATAACATGAAACAAGGAAAAAGGGAATAAAATATAACTACTATTATATAGTTATATTTTATTCTCTTTTTTTTCTTATTTCATGTTCTCCCTAAATCGTTTATATAAAAGAAGTAAAAAGGAGTAAAAATAAGTAAATGAGCGAAGTTTTCTCGATGGAATTTATTTTGAATGAAAGCAAATCTTGATAAACAAAATCATTAAAATATTTGTAATATATTAACCGATCAAAATATTTAATTCTCTCGAAGAAAGATGAGAAGCCCAGGAGAATTCTAGCAGTATTAGTGTCAACAGTGAAAGGCAAATTACATATTTTGTTAAACGTAAGATATATTTTATTAATAGCAGAAGTAACCTTGTGTAATGTAAATCGATGTAAAAACAGGCAATGGAGGATTACGAATCAAAGCATAACACATAATTATTGTTTTTTCTATATTTTCAGGTTTGCAAATTTAAACTTGTTGGAATCAACGATTGAAGTCATTGATAACCAGTTACGCGAGTATAACCAGTGTTTACTAATCTCCGAAAAAACCAACATCAAATCTAAATAAACATCTCTATTAATAAATTAATATTAGACTGTAAGATAGATGGATCACAACAGATTAATTTTATGTTGTCGGCATAAAATATGAGATTTAAGACGGCAGAAAAATTCATTTAAATATATTGAAAAGAAAAGGCCACTAAGAACAGTTCCTTGTTGGATACCACATAAAGAAAGAAAATCAACGAAAGTATAATGTTGATGATATCCATTGATTGGGAACATAACTAGATTGAACGTAATGAGAAAAAAGTTTGGAAGTATAATAGCAGAAACTGATTGAACAGATTTATAAAATGTAGCTGAAATATGATCTAGACTGAAAGTAGATGTATTAAGTAAATTAATATCATACAAAACTGAAAATGGAGAAAGAGAATATATTTACGAAGAAAAGGTAAATGGTTTGTAATCGGCTTCTGGAATGATATACAGTACACAACTTTTGTTTAAGATTAATATAAATATTATAAACTTGATAATCATAAAACATAAAAGTTTTATTAGGAGTATTCCTAGAGAACTTGGGTTTGAAAGCCCAAAAAGTCTTGGGATCAGAGGCAAAAGAATCGATTATTATATTAAAATAATTAAAAACAGACAATGAACATTCCTCGTGATATCATTTTTCTATAACTCAATGTAGGTATAAGTCTCTTAGATTGCCAAATTTTTTCCACTTTTACCATTGTTTTCTAAGAATATTACGTAGTTTTTTAAGATGAGCAGAAAACCATTTGTATGAAGAAACATCGATTTTTCGTAACTTTAATTACCTTTCAATGGTTGAACTTAAAATATTATAGGTGAGATTGGTAATAACAGAAACTGGCAAACTACAAGATTCTAAGAATGGCCAATCAATAGAGCATAAATATTCAGAAGCGACTTTTTGATTAAATTGTGACCAAATAGGAACTTTAATGAAACGTTTAGTTTTACGAGTTTCAGAAAAAATTGAAACGTCTGAACTAATAGTTTCAAAATTATTTTAATGCTAACAATTAACATTATTACAAATCCAAAAATTTTATTCTTTCATCCTAATGCTATTGAACAGAATAGAATCAGTAATCTTTTCAATTAGTAGTTTAAATCCATCAACAAATTATCATCATTAATAAAATATTAGTGAACTTTTTATAGTCTCATTTAACAGATCTGCAATGATTTATTTGAATGTTAGCTAAAAAAAAAAAAAAAAAAAAGCTATTCATAATAAAAATGTTTTCTTTATGAAAAAGATTTATTGAAAATTATACATTTGCAACATTTTTATACACACAATCTGTTATTGAATGTTTCCTTTTTGGTAGGTACATTTCTGAATTGAGTAGTCATGATCCCATGTGCCAGAGCCGCATGAGTAGAATTTATAAATTCCATGATTTTTTAGACAGTACGACACAGTTAACTTTAGTTGGTTCTCAATTCCTCTGTGGCTTTCCATTCGTAGAAATCTGTCAAATACATAATATTTTTATTTACTACTGAATATTCATGAAAACAATTATTTTAAGGGTTAATGTTACCTATGGTTCCAAAATGGCCGCGCTTCCGACTGTTCATGGTCCAGACGGACTCCTCCCGGAGAGGAGCCGCTTTTCCTTTTGAGGAGAAGTGCTTATCGCAATAACAAGTATTTTCTGATATATCATCCAATGCAATATTCTCCATAACGATTTCTTGGCAACGTAGCAGGAATACTTCAAAACTAATTATCAATGATAAAGTATGGTTTTAAGCGAAAATATCGACAAAAGAAAATTCCAAGCACACCGTACAGTACGAGGTATACACTAGCGTCATCTCGTGGTAAAAACCAGAACTACTGCTACGTTCTGTAATTAGCAACTAGTTGATACGTTTCGTTTTTGATTGGTTGATATGGAGTGTTCAGCACGTATAGGCTATTTACTCCGAGAGAGCAAGGTTTTTAACGCAAAGCGTCCGATGAGCCTGCCTTATAGATGGAATGACCATACTCGCGGGGGAAATAATACCTTCCGGGAGGACTTTTATGGGAAACTGGCCCCTATTCAGCCGTCAAATGACGTGGAGAAAACTCGGAAAATTCCACGCAACCAGCCCATTCGAGCGCGGCGCAAACCCACGACCGAACTCCCACAGCCGATTGCAGAGACAACGTTTAGAGACCGATGGCGGTTTACAGATCGGGTAGATCGCTGTTCAGAAAAATTTCATTGTAGAGACGGCGTTTTTCGCCTGCCACAATGTAGACAGTGATTAGAAACAAGTTATTTGACCTATTTTCTAAACGCACTCGACAACAGGTTTACAGGGTTTTTCAATTCGAGTGGTAGCTTTGATCGTGGAAAAGTTTAGATAAAAACAGACATCGTTCCTTTTTTTTAACTCTTCCCGTCCTGTGGGCACTAAGAGGGCCTCTTTATTGCAAGCCCATTATAGGTACGGCCAGGTCCACAATGGGGCGGCCGGGTGGTGAGTGATGAGCCCGACATATCCGGACGGACCACCCCGAAAAATATCTGGGCATTATTCGACCCGTCTGGATTCGATCCCGTGTCCCCCAGAGCGGTCCCAAGGCTGCCACTTTGACCGCTCGGCCATCCGGCGGATATCGTTCCTTTGATAAATGTTGTAAACGGTATAAATCGACAAAATTATTCATTAATTAATTGCTTGGAGCAAACACAACAAAATTAAATACTTTAAATTTGTTTTAAATATTCCAATTTCGACATTCAAATGGGTGAAGACTTAAAATTTCAATTAATTTAAATCAGATGCATTTATTTACAATTCGAGTATCGTGTCGGTTATAAAACGTTAATGCATTTCGGAGTCATTGTACTGTTAAACAAACGAGACAATTTTAATAATTACAGAAATCTGTTTATAGATATAAAAAAGTGTAATATTAATAGAGGAAAAGGTGGTATTATGGAACCCCAATTACATTTTAGTGAATTGTAAACAAGGTATCATAACTACACCCACAGTTTTTGTGCGAAAAGTACCGGTAACTAGTAAACTAAATGTTCCTAATTCGATTTTTCGCTAGTGTAATTATAAGTATGGTTTTTGAAGGGTTTTGTACAAAAAGTCCGAAAGTAGGCTTAGAGAAAATCGGGTGGTAATATGGAACCTTACTGTATATTTCCAAAAAAATGCTTTAATGTAGCCAAAAAAAAATAGGAAAGGACAAAAAATGATAAATAATTACCAAATTATTTACTCCAATGTATTTTATCGCAAAAATGCTTTTATAATAGAAAAATATGACCTCCATCAACAATATATATTCCAGCAGCTCTTTTTCGATATTCTCAGGAAGAATTGACTTTGTACCTAGTGTCTTTTTCACAAATTGCTCCGGAGGAATGTCTGTTTGCAAATAGAAAGTTCGGAGGAGTTGAGTTCCATATTACTGTAAAAGCACCAATGGGGTCCATATTTCACGCATCGCCATCTTGAATTAACTTATGTCTGTCAAGACCAAAATTTAAAAAACGTGAACATCACACAGATTAATATGTACCCCTAAGTCTCTGGAACGGAATACGTGCACCAGTGAACCTAACCTACAACTACACGATTTATATTTTAAAAATAATTAAATTCACTTAGCATTCAAAACTTGCGAATTTTGAAATAAGCAAATTTGCTGATTAAATATGGACAACTGTTTAACTGAAGTAAAACGAGTTTTCCCCTTGCTATGGATGTCTGCCTAGTTCAGTTCGGCCACATTCCGCTACAGTTTGCCTTTATTATCGGTTCGAAATGGGGTGGTTCCATAATACCCGCAGTGTTCCATAATATCATCTTCTCCTCTAATAAAATATTTAAAATTATTCATTTCGACAATAATAAGATGTCGAAATAATTCCTTAAAAATTTATTACGAAGACGAATTTCGAATTCGGGATAAATTTTCTATGGATTTGTTCACATTTTAAACCGTATTGGCGACGAAATTAAATATCGAAATGGAAAAGGATTGTCATTAATTGATGAACAATAGTTTTGACGGCCTTAAGCTTTTATTTCTGGAAGCTTTCGGAATATAGCTGGCGACCATTTCTGACATCACAAACAAATAACCCGATTGGCCAAACGACTCCTAAAACAGGGGAGTAATAGCGAAGTAAGTAAGAGCCAATGTTTTGCCGAAGTTCGTTCAGAGAACGGTCAGAAATAGACGATCGTCGTCTTTGCAATGCATTTTAAACCGCGGTTCAGCCAGTCAACGTCTATAGGCCGTTCTGTTGAAAAACGTCGTTTAACGTAAACTCTGTCTCTGCAATCGGCTGCCAATATTCAGGGTTAAGTCCACCCCAAGTGTGGGGACAATGACCGCTCGGCCACCGTCAGTCGATTTTAGCCTCGTCTCTTTAAAAACAGATGATCTGAAGCCGTGTCTTACAAAAAACTCAAAATATAAAACTGAAATAATTAAAAACGGTACAAAAACCCCTTTAAAATTCACACTTGCTAACACAACTTTCGCCAATTTAGATTAGACACAGGACAGTAAAGTACTGTGCATCAGTAATAACATATTAACAAGAACATGAAATAAGTTTGAATTTGAACTAAGATCATTCTTTTCTCGTAATATATTTCTTATTTATTTAATTCTGTTTAAACTGCCATGAAAAAAAAAAAATTAAATTTTCACGCTTTTAGATATTTTGTTTAAGAAATTAATAAATTTCCAATTTTAATAATAAAATTTATTATAATTGAGTATTTTTTCTTTAATTAGATGTCCCAAGAGGAAAAGAAAAATAAACTTTCCGGGTATTAAAATTTCATAAATAAAAGAAAACGGGAAGAAGAAAGTGAGATAAACGTTTCAAGAATTACTCATTACTTCACTAAACAAGTAATAAAGGATGACTGGGAGCTGGTTCTTGTTGCAATAAGGATATTTTTGATACACTCAGTCAGTTGGAAAAGAATTCCCGTAAAAATAGTGAACATACTGAAAAACTGTCGCTCATCTGGGACCCAAAGTCAATACAGAAGAAACGAGCAATTATTTATTGAGACATCGTCACAATGCCAGGCTGCAATTTTTAATCACATTTTTAATTTATTTAATTTAAAATTTATGTCGCCACCTCAAATTAGTAGCGGCTTACCCCTGTACTTTATACTTTTTCTTTAACAATAGAGTCGTGCCTGCCATCTAACACCTTTCGAGGAAAGATTTTGAATAGAAATAAAATTACTTTCGGTTTGCATCGGAAGTTCTTATATAGTTAATCAGGGCTCATACCCGTAAGGTTTCTATATTTGGTTTCAAATTTCATCTATCTAACTCAGTTCTCGAGGTTATGAAAAGACAGACGAACGGACGGACGATAGTGAGAATTTGTCTACAAGTTTTTCAAATTGCAACCCAACAATAAGTGGAGATACTGAAGACATTTTTGTTAATTCGTAACGTGAAGAATCTACTGAAGTACTATGCAATAAGTGTGTTACAAACCGGTTACAATTTTCAAACGCGCCCTTGATTACATGATGAACCAAGAAAGCGAACTCAATATGCTTTCTTCTAGTTCTCGCTTACAGAATCGAAAGAAGACAAACAAGAAGGGAAATATTATTTAAAGTAGAACACCGAACGAAAGACGATGTCGAATTATACTAATAAACAATCGTCTTTCTCGAGAACTGATCTGGTCTAATTTTACCTGGTAACAGAGAAAGACCAATCTGGGACCGAGAAAGGGGATTAATAACTAATAAAGTGATGATTTGCGAGGCGAAAAGATATTTAAGTCCAGCCTACAACAACACTTCGTTCTTTGCCGTAGCGTCCCAAGAGGCTATGTCCCTCGTTGGGGGTGCTTCCCGCAAGGTTCCATCTTCGTCCTTTGCCGATGTATCCTCTGAAAGTTATAGACCTCCGTTGAGAGAAACTTCGGACATTCCGATCTGCATTCATCGGACATCGTTTCCTGTTCTACAACTGGACTGCAACATCAGGTCAGTGAATGGAAATCACCTTCTTCGCCGGACTTTCCTCTTCTTTCGCGCCGAAGTATACAAGGACTTCAACCTTTCGTGACTATGAAACTTTTTGTGAGTTAAATTGTCTAATAAACGGGTTGTGTTGTTTGTAAACGAGGCATTCAAAACCGCTCCCATACGACGCTGATTGTTACCGCTAGCAGTCCAGATCTCACTGGAGACGAGAACGATATCACATATAATCGTTATTATTTCGTTTCGAAATCTTTCCCCCTCGGCCCCTCAAACTTTCAACTTTGTATTAACAGAGTTTAACTGTATGTATGCTCATATATATGTTAAAGCATATCATACTTCTATATTTTCCTCATCGTAATCGCAGGCTAGTTTTTTTTATTAGGTCACATGGAGTTAATTTAATCTCACCTCCACAGCGAGATTAGCAATTAATCAAATTCGTATCTTGTGGAAAACTTATCGAAAATTTACGATATATATTAAACAAAAATATTTAAATAATGATAAGCAATAGACTTCGAATTAATACAAATTTCTTTATCAAATTACTGAATTATTGAGATTGAGAATGTATACACGTTTAAATTATGCAAAATCGAGTGTTTGAATTTGGTTAATCTTTAAGGAGAGAAACATCGCTTTAAAGCAAAACTTAAAGCGAAACGAACACTAAAGGATTCCGTAGTTGGTGGACAAATTTGTTTCTCCATCAACCAGTCATATGACATAGCACCTTCGAACAAAAATGTCTCCCTCGGTCAAGAGAAGTGCTACTGTTGTTATTTTCTCTTTAAACCAGGGCTGTGGAGTCGGAGTCGGAGTTGGAGTCGTGGAGTTTTGGTGTTTTAGCCGGAGTCGGAGTCGGATTGGTAAGGAAAAGTCGGAGTTGGAGTCGGTAGATTTTTACGCGACTCCACAGCCCTGCTTTAAACTTTTTTCGACTTGGGCCACTAAGAGAACTCTTTTATCATATTCGTCGTGGATTCGACCAAGCCCACAAATACAATTTTTTGTATTTATTATATAAAAATATTTGTAATACATTATTATTTTTTACTATATTTGATTTACTTTTCTATAATGAATTCCGAGTTGATTTAATAATTTTTAGAGAAATTTCCTAATCAGGAAATGATTAATTCTATTAATTCAGAAAAAATGTAAGCGCCTAATGCGATTATTAGAGCAATTACCTATCGCCTTATAAATTTCCAGACGTACAATTTAGTACTATTAAAATTAATGAAAATAAAAATTAAAATAGCAACATTAATAGTTAATTAAGCATTTAATTTTTATTGGATTATTAGATTATTTTTGTTCTCATGCATATTTATATTGTGACGTCATATCCTGTATTTGTGATTTGTTTTCGCGGGTGTACGAGCATTTCTTCATTCCTACCTGCTTAAGACTGAGTGAATTTGCTTGAGATTCAAGTGATTTTTCAAATAATATTTATTTCATTACACGTTGAATGTTAAGAATATCATTTTCGAATGTAGAAACGAAGTTGTTATTTTACTGAGTTTGAAGTGTTACTATGTAATAAGTGAAATCGTATATGTATCAGCAAATTCATCCACATTTTGTAAATATATCATTACCGTGTAATGATTTCGATTAAAATATTGTTTTTGTTTTCCGTTCTCCATTTTTCAAAAGTAATCTCAGTAGGTAAGTAATTTAACTATTTAATTTATATACCTTAGAAATTACATTAGTCTTAAATCAAAACCAAAACCAAAACTACACGTGGTGTGACTCACGTCAATAAAGAGAATTCCATTGTCGTAAATGTTTTTCCAGTTTTTTATCAAAATATGCAACAACGAATTATATAAACTATTATAACTATTCATTAATACATTTAATAAATAAGTAATTCAATGGAAAACTTTGATATATAATTCTTCCCAAATAAATAAGTAATTACATTTTGTAACTCGTAGTTGTTATTTAAAAGCAATCTGATGAACTTTGATTCCTTTTGTTTACTGTTGAATTATACCAGAAGATATAACTGAAATTTTTTTGTTGTTTTTGATATATTAATTAAAATTTATAAGTGTATTTTAATTATAAATCATATTATTGTAGAAAATTTGAACCCACAACGTCTGAAAGTTTTTAATGTGATTAATATTCATTAAGTACTCTACATTCAATTGATATGTATATTTTTTGGGAGTTATGTGCTTATTAGCTGAATTTGATTTATGTATGCCATTGATAACCTTTGCTGTGATAAAATAAAACTTGAAATTTATTTTATTTTATTGTTAAATAGTATACTTGCAGGTACACTTGCTTATACTGATATATCAATAGTTATATCTGTTGCCATAAAATTAAATTTGCAAACCAACTAAGTTTGATAATAGTTTCGGTTTTGGTTTCTGAAGTTTTCAAGGTTCATAGAGTGTATTTGAAATTGAAATAAATATTTTGAGAAGAACAATGGTCAGTCATTGCCAATGGCCTTAGCTTAGGTCTTCTGTATCAAAAACAGCAAAAAATAAAGTTGTTTGAAAATGGTTTTGGTTTTGGTCGAGCAGTAGACTTATCTTATAAAATTGGCTGCGTTTTTTTATGCCGTGCTTGAGAAGTGCTTTACAGCAAACACTTTGAAACCCATTTGTAAATGCAGTGCTGCAATGTAGCAAACTGTTTTTAGATGTCTGCTGCAGTGAAGACAAAGCAGCTTTTACGTCTGCTACATGTGTAAAGCAAAATGGATGCCTCCACATCGAAAATGTTTAAAGTCGTATTGTGCTCTGGAGAAAAACAAATAAATGTTACCGTAGACGAAAATACCATGAAACAATTAAGTACAGGTAAATATCTTTATATTTATATACATCCAGCTGTAAGATTTCTCATAACTGGGTCTGCAGGTTCATTATAATCATCAACAAATGCATCCTCTGTACAGTCAATATCACCTTGATTTAATGCACAAATTGTGTAATATACATGATGTCATTATGACTTGACATTGATGAAATGTTTTCCATGTCCAGATATTTCAGTCGATGGAATTGCCTTTTTAGCAGACCTATGGTTTGTTCTACCACAACTCTGCTAGAACTGTGTTTTCTGTTTTACAGTAAGATTACCATAATCTTTATATGGTACAATTAAAAATGTATCTAACAGATATGCTGAATCTCCAAGTAAATAATATTTATCTCCTAAATATCTTGAAGATTCATTTAAAAACATATTATAAATAGGGCTCTGCTGCCAAACCCAAGACTTATTGGCACTACCAGGCCAACCAACAAATGCATCAACAATTTGCATTTCTGAATCACATATTATTTGCAACAGGATAGAGTGCCTTCCTTTCCTGTTGTAATAACTCTGGCTGTCTTCCTTTGGAGTTTTTATATATATATATATATGTGTGTGTTCCATCAACACCCAATTACTTTAGGCAATGAAATAGTATGTAATTCTTCAAACTTATGAACTGTTCTTTCCAAGTTATCATTTGGCCACGTAATAAACTTGCCAATCATACGACACATTTTTTTGACAGAAGTCTATAAAGATTGTATGTGCATGACCTTTATTGACACCAAATCTGTCTCCAATACCTCTAAATGATTCTTGATTAGCAAGAGTCCAAATACTTAATAATACTTCCTTTGTAGAAGAAATAAGAGGTCGTCCTTTTTTTACTTTCATTTCTCTGTTTGAATTTTATTAATTTTATAATTTCCTATAAAAAATAAATGCATTATCAGTTAATTTAAAAATTAATAGAAAATTTAGCTTATTTTAAGTTAAAACTTACTTCTGTTGAACTTTTTGTGAGATTTGAAGTCATCCATAGAATATGAAGGTACGACGTAATCTCTTCAACGTAATTTTGTATCTTTTGTCGCTTAAATTTTTTGCCTTCATTTGAAACAGTGATGCCGATCATTAAATTTTCATAGGCTACTTCCTTTTTTTTATTCTCTTGTAATTCTTTAAATAATATGTTGCTTTCTAAAACTGAAATTAGCGAACAAGAGGCAGCATCCATTTTGCTTCAGCGACAAGCATTTGTAAAATGCCATGCAGTGGTTGCTGCTCATGATGTCATTTATGCTACATTTTTGCTGCATAAAAAAACACGGCCATTATTGTTTTGGTTGACTTACCAAAACAAACTTCAGAAACCAGAACCGAAACTATTATCACTTGTTTCGTATTATATTAATTTTGAAGTATAATTTATTCAAAACTTAATGCAAAGTGATAAGTATATGTTTGTCAATAGTACAATATATTGGCCACTAATTTACAGTAGACCTTCCCTATAAAACGGGTTCCTATAATTACGATTCCTATAAAAGTGTGAAAAAATTGCGACGGTATCCGTAAAAAATGATAAAAAAAAAACTCCTATAATTACGTAAAACGTCATCGGGCAGCTGAACTATTTTCTGCCGTCAAGTGCCACGCTACGGACAGATTACTATCATCTGTACAGTATTATATATAAATTAGGTACTGTACATATAATTATATATTAACTTAATTTATTGTAACTTTATTGTAATTATATATATATATTTCCTGCCGCGTAACACCATGCTACAGAGAGTTTAGGCTAACTATCGTCTGTACAGTATGTAAATTAGCTACCATAAGTCTAATACAGTACTGTAATTTTATACATTTCTTGTGAAAGAACATTTCTTATTCAACAGCGATTAAAATTATTTATATTAATGATGTCTCCAAAGTTCAGCGAATTTTTCGCACAAAAATAAGTTATTAGAAATCGGCCGCGGTTTGCTAAGCTGTTCCGCGACGAAAACAAGCTTGAGCAATGTCGATGTCGAATGGTGCACACTCAGTAAGTAATCCTACAATTTTTTGTTTATAGCGTAGTTTATATGGATTATTCCCAAAAAAAATATACGTATTTTGGAAATGTTGAGTCGGATTAGTCTAGAATCGATTAATTTTATGGAAGAAAACCTTTCAATCAGCTGTAGTCCATAAACTTCTCACGTGTCGGGCTGTGATTGGAAGGACTCATAAGAAATCGGATTCCTAAAGAATGGAACGTATCTATGATCTTATAGGGGGGTTGACTGTATAAGACTAAATGGTACTAGAACACCTTGATTAACAATATGGTAAACTCTATAATGAACAAAGTATTCTAGTCTTTTAAACATTCAAAATAACAACAGAACTGGTTTATTCAGAGAATGTCACACTGTATATATTCAACATACAATACTACTTTAGATTTTGAATGACCTGTTGAGGTATCATCGCATTACTGTATATACATTTAGAACCAAGTGCTTTTGGAACCTCCATACCAGTACCAGTTGACTCAATTATTAGTTTGTGTTTAGATGGAAAATGAATTTTTGCCTAGTTTCATTCAGAATAAATTACATATAAAGCAAAAAGTTTTCTCATATTTGTTATAGTATTAACTTACTAATATGATCAAAAAATATCAGGAGTGGTTTATTTAAACTCTGCATGTTCAGGAGGTTACTGTCTTTGTTTGGTAAGACTTTTATCGACATCTAGCAGAAATCCACATGTCAATATCCATTTTCATTATATACAAAACAAACATTTATAAGCACAGAAAGTGCATTAAATTTTGTTTTTGTAACAGAATTACTGCTATGAAAATGTTGCAGAAAGCCATTGGTGATGATAGTCTATCAAACACAAGTTTTTGAGAGGTACAAGATGTTCAAGGAAGGCAAAGAATGTGTCGAAGATGAATAGCTCTGATAGGCCAACGATTTGGTGCTCAATGATCATCATTTAACAATTAAGGACATTACTGAACATGTTCCCATATCATTTGGATCTTGTCAAGCAATTTTAAAAGATAATTTGGGCATGTCCCTTCTCAAATTGTCCCAAAAACATTGAAATGTTTCCAAAAAAATTGTGATCAAATGGCTGAAGAAATGCTTTCTCACAACAAATCGTTCTTAAAATGCATCATTATGGATGACGAAACATAGATCTACACTAGAGATGCCATGAATATTTGGCTACTATTTGGTATTCGGCTACTTTTTTTAATATTCGGTATTCGGCCGAATGTTGCATACTATTTGGCCAAATACTGAATACCAAATCATGAAAAAAAAAACGCACATATTACTGAAATATGTATTTTTTTTAATCACAAATTATTAAATTTAATGCTTAAAATCTATCAGTGGTAAGTTGTGATGAATGAAAACAATTTTTTCAGCATTTGTTGATAGCAAATGATTGCACTTTTCCTCATAAACTATACCTGCTTCTGAAAATAGCCTCTCTCTGTATACACTAATGCTGGGAGGCAGTAGATAAATCTTAGCAAATTCTGTCAGGCTTGGTTACTGTTTTGCGTTTGCTGACCACCACTTGTAAAGGTCTGCCATCCAATGTAGGCAAACAGTTTTCATATAAAGTGATACAAACAGTGATATTTTTTAGTAATAAGGACTATTAGTAACACAATTTGATGTAACAATGAACAAATAATGCATGTTGTGACACGATCTACTTGCGAATAAAACAAATGCGCCTGCAGTGTCATTACCGCACCCACCGCAATGAGACAGGTCGTAACCTGTCACCCTCGAAATGTACACATATTTTGTCGAACATTCAGCGCTTCGGTTGAGAGTGTAGCCGAATATTCGGTATTTGGTATTTGGCAAAATCACTATTCGTGGCATCACTACACTTTTGATACTGAAGCAGCTCAACAACGAAGTGAAGGTGCTTGAAAGGTAAAGCAAGACCAAAAAGACCACATCAAAGTCAGTCAAAAATCAAGGTTATGTTATTGTTTTCTTCAATTGTCATGGTATTGTCCATCACAAATTTCTCCCAATTAGCCAAACTTGTCAACAAAGAATATTATTTGTACAAATATACACAACTGAACCCGATATATTGGGTTGAGTCATAAATAAGTTCCGTTAGCGAGTAGGTGTAAATGACTGACTGACTGACTTTGCTGTTTCCTCCACTAAAATTTCCACTGTGTGGTCACCATTCTGAGTTAATTGATGCCATAAAATAGAATTTGCAGTGATTCCTGAAGGTGGTTCATGAAAACAGCTTTAAAGCATGTTTCAAGATTGGGAAAAATCTTGGCATAAGTGCATTGCAGTAGGAGAAGATTGCTTTGAAGGGGACAGATTAAATTTAAGTCTTGCATTTTATTGAACCACTCTTGATACTTTTTGATCATGGGAATAGTTAACTATTTCAGGAAGATAATTATAAATATTTGTGTGGCTAATTTTATTAGTTTAATTACTAATCTGTTGTATGGGATATCATTCATGATAAAGTTAACTAGAATCATTGATTGAATTGGTAAATATATTTCACTACTTAATACAATACTTTTATATCTACAAATATACATCCATAACTGTTGTAAATGATTGGGCTTTATAATTATTATATCCAAATCTAGCCTGATCATTTATGGAAGTTGTGTGTGTATATTTACTTTTATATCTGTTAGTGAATTGTCACATTTATTGATGACACTTTCAATAGCATAATTAAATTGAACAATGTGAAAAATAATGTTTGTGATAACAGAAATTTACAGATTAAAACAAAAAAAGAAAATACTTGTATATTCCCTATTTTTTATACTTTTTTTATGAAATTTTTATTTTATCTTATTATTTTTATTTTTTTATGATTTTTCTATAATTTAATTTTTATTAAATTTGTTTTTAACTTTTCATTATAGTTACTAACATTTGTAATGTGGGTGAACCTGGATATATAGCTTGTAAAGAAAAAGATGCCATATGTATAATTTCAAATACAAGAATATTTAATTATAGTTGTGAATGCAGAACAGGTTATCAGTTTAATGAAAACTCAACTAAATGTATTGGTATGATTTATTATTTTATTTCATATTCTACAAAAATTACATTAGTCCATTACTTCACCTTTTATTTATTTTTTCTAAAGTGTCTTATTAATAAAATATAGATATACACATATAATAAATTTTCTTTGTTAATTGCTTGGGCAAAGCCCAGACTTCTGGAGTAACTTTTGCACTTTTTTGTCCGATTTTTTTTTTTTAATTTGTTTAATAAAATTTTATTACCAATTTTAAACTAGTTCAGTTATAACTAATTTTATAAGTAAAGCTCAGAAGTTATTGATGATGTAATTTTTGTTTGCTAATAGATGGATTGTTTGCATGAGGTATTGTAAGAATAGGGTCAGTTTCAATATACCTCCTGTCCCACTAAGGATGGCTGTTATTTATCTAGAGAATTGGTAAGATCTCCAGAATCAGGAACTTGACACCACTTAGTCAGTTTTTCATGAACTAAGATGCAAATTAACTAATAAAATTTAATGCCGGAAATATAGGAGGGTCTAAGTTGAATCGTTGATAATGTGGGCTGAAAATGAAGTTAAGCAAAAATGAATCAAATGTGATAATAATTAATTTTAAAGGATATATTTATTAAGCATGGATGAACAAATTTATAGTACAAATGAACTAAATTCTAAATAAAATATAACATTTAGGAAAAAACCTCTAAATATAAATGATTTCAAGAGGAAATAATTTGAATAACTATCCATTACTTAGTTCCTATTCTGTGAGAGAGTTTACAAAATATTACCTGTGTTACATATATAGGCCTACTTGATGTTGAGCATTGAAATTCTTGGAATGAGACATAAATTTAAATATTCTTTCTACTATCTTGTCATGTCTCAGTAGGAGAATGATTGAGAGAACTGAAGAATCGGGAGCACATGATTAGAGAACTGGGGAGAGGGAATGAGAGAGAGAGAGCATTTGGAAGTGACCTATCACTTTTTATATGAAAACTCCATCCAATTGGATTATTTGAAATAATCTCTCCAAGCCCTACATGTGATGGCAGTCGGGTGGTCATGTGGATAGTGTGAGAGAAATCCCACACTATCTATCACTTCTGGAAGAACTGAGTTGTTTTCTTCCATCAAAACAGGAAGTTTCTTCTTTATAATTTGAAACTGTGTTTTGTAATTTCTTTGTTGCTCAAACACTATTAAGTGTGACAAATTTAAACACTTGGTGTTTTTTTCATCTTTATTTAGTTGATTGAGGTAGTTTAAGTCAATTAGAGTTTTATTAATCTCACTTTGTAATGTTTGAGCAACAAAGAAATTACAAAATACTGTTTCAAATTATAAAGAAAAATTTATTGATATAGAAAAACGGCAGATATCATATGAAGGGAAAATGTATGTGGTTCGACATCAAGACAATGGATACAGGGAAAGAATTCAAGGTGAGATTAATAAAACTCTAATTGACTTACACTACCTCAATCAACTAAATAAAGGTGAAAAAAATGCCAAGTGTTTAAATTTGTCACACTTAATAGTGTTTGAGCAACAAAGGAAGTTTCTTTTTCAACTTCAAAAATTTTATAAGATAGATAAAATTTCTGTGAAATAAATTTAATAAAATATTTTAACAAAATTTGTTAAAAACAATCTCGCAGCTCCAGTTTCTCATAGTATTTAGGCCAGATACCATTTTATGTTCACAATCTACTGTTTTAAAGTACAATTTATTATAGTTTGTGTTGTTGTTATAACTTTCATGCAATTATTGGCTTTTCTATCATTTTTAGTTATTTTTCCAATTCCCTTATTTTGAATGTTTAATTAAAAGTTTCATCAAAATATTTCAAGTGTATCTTCTCCCAATAGATGACATTGCACATTGTTGCTGTTTAGTATATTTTCTTCTTGCACTTCCTTAGCACGTTGCATATGCTTAAATCTTGCTTGAATGTGCAGACAGAAACAAAACTCAAAGTTTAAATAACAGTCCATTGCTAAGTGCTAACAGAATTGTAATGGTCATTCATTAATTAATTAATGCTAACCAATTAGCAAGCATTTGAACTCAAAGTATAACAAGTGCTAAAGCATCCAATGAGTCTTCATAGTGCACTTGCACATCAAGTGCATTATGCAATTAATGTGTTTTAAGATTTCATATTCATCCACTATACTTTGATTCCACTAAAAATGCCAACAGTTTGTGTGTTTGGAGACAAAATTATGAAACTGGATTGCATTATATAAATAAAAACTGAGAAATGCTTATGGAGGATGGCAGTATAATATTTTGCAATATTTGTCAGAAAAATGTTTCCATAACTAAGAAATTGTACATCAATTACCACTTAAGTCCAACAAATTTCTTTTATGATAATTTTTAATATCATTCAGTACTGTATTTATTATTATGAAAGACTAAATTATGCAAAATGCTTTTCTTTATCCAAATGTTTACAGCTGGCATTAGCAGACACTGATTCTGAAAGGTTGAAGCAATCTATGCTGATCCAGTGTACCAGTAGCAGCATATGGAACAAATATTATGATTCATGCTATGCATTTGTAGCTATATAAATTCCTTTCCAGAAATTACAAATTCTCTTTCAATTTTTGGAAAAATATACTAAAACTTTTGCTTTATAAAAGCATCTTATCAGATAAACAATGCAATTTTAAACCAAAAAAATTAGAAATGGTGGTTGTTAATTTTACTAAAATAAGGTACAGTGGGTAATCGGTTAACAAACAGTTTGGACTGCAAAGAAATTGGACAACAAACACTTTCGTGAAAGATTTTTATGTTCGGATAACAAACACCTCACAGAACAAACATCAGAAGAAGAATGTAAAATAATTAATATCAATTGGTCTTCCCTTGTTTCTGGGTGACAATTCCAAATCTTTCAGAGTGCAGATTTGGAATGGCACTCTGAAAGATTTCAATTAATAAAGTCAGTAATAGGCAAATTCTTTATCATCACTTCAAACAATAGTAAATACAAATAAATGTACAAAAACAAACATAAATTTTTCTGCTACAACAAAATTTTAATCAAGATATTCTGAAAAAATTTTAAGTATTCAGTTAAATCTTTAAAATGGTAGTAATCCAATCAATGTTTAAATGCTTGTTTTACAAGTTTAAACTTTCTATTCATATAATCATGTTTCAATTAAACCAAATTATGAAACTTAAATTACTTCAGCTGAATTTGGACATGATTCAATGGCCAAATTAGTTTAATAATTTACAGCTAAATATTTAATACAGTTTAAGTATTTATTAGAAATATAGACATGAATCAGTGTTTGGTTGTTCTAATAATGGACTGGCAATGAGACTAAAGCTCTAAAAATATATACAGGGTTCCTATGCACCTGGAAAGTTGGGGATTTTCATTAGTGTTCAGGAAAAGTCATGGAAAGTCAGGAAATTTGTCGAAAATTGTCAAAAAGTCAAGAAAAATCGAGGAATCTGTCTGCTTAGCTGCCTTGTTAATTTCATTTGCGGAATATAGCTGACGAAGTATAGCCATCTGCAGGCGGCAAGAAGTAATGCTTCAACCTTTATTATGAATATAGCAGAATCTGTTTTTCTATTGTAACATTTTTAGTATTAAAGAACACTGCTAAATGTACAAATCCATCTTTTATAAAATTTTTGTCTTACATGCATGACTGTTTTCTTTATCTGATTTTGTTGAAACCATCTTTCAAAAACATTGAGAATTTTTCTGGGATGCTTAGTGCTGAACCTTGCACAATTGCATATAATGAATTAATTTTATGCGTGTAATAAGTCTTACTTATTGTTCTGTTCTATTGTAAGAATATATTTTAAAATCACTCAAAATCAGAACTTTAAATCACATCAAATTGTTTGTTTTTAAATTTTGTTTTAATGTTTTGACAGTTAATACAAAGGTTTACTTTTACTGACAGTTGCAGGCCACTTTTAAAACTAACATTAATTGTTTATGTGAAGAATTATTATAAAATGCAACACCGAGAAGGGCATTGCTAAATTCCAGGGATCAAACAGTCCCTAATCTAAATATATAAAATTACTTGTTCTGACTGAGTGATTCATCAAAACCACTGAACCTAAAAAGGTGAAATTTTGTACACTTTTAGGATACATCATGAAAACACACACTAAGAAGGGATTTTTTTGAAATTCCCTCTTGGGGGTAGAGGAAAGGATTAAGGCTTAACCTGAAGAACGGCTTCTACTGTACTATTTCAGATGCAATTTTTTGTTTTTAACTACGTTTAGTCTTCATTGAGTACTTAGGTGTATTAAATTGATAACATTTCAGACATTGTTACAAATATTTTTATATATTTCGATTTTTTAACCAAATGTTCGAACTGTTTTAAATTCAAATTTGTTATTGCATATTGGTTCAATTATAGAATGATTGTAAACGTCCCAGAAAATTGATCAAATTGAAAATAGTTTGTTTGATTCTCAGCAATTCTCATCATTCTCAGCTGTAGGTGTTATATGACAATTACTATGGTTGTTGAAATACTGAATATAAATGGGGTTTGCTTGCAAAATCCGCACGATCGAAGTCATGGGTAACAGCTAGTATAATATACTGCCAGATCAATTAGCATTTTTAAATTTTAAACATTTTCAGATTTTAAAACTGCTTTATCATGAATTTGAGAGAATAATCTGCAACACTTTTGATAATGTACCTGGATTAAAATTTTTCCAAAATATTTTATCCCTTTCCAAACCCCCACAATTATGTTCACACCCTCAATTTGAGATAAGATGTTAATGAATTGATTTTAAAAATTGAGATCATCATTGTGATAAATAATACCAATAAATTACAAATATCATTTTTATTTTAATGATTTTTATTGTGTAACAAAACATAATTTCCAATTTCTTTCCAGTATATTAATTTTATAAAATTTATTAAGATATAAATTTACACTTTTGTAACAGACTACAGAATTCATTAATGATCAAAAAATAAATAATGGCTTTTTTCACCACTTGAAGCCATATAATTTTACAGTTGTGGATTAATAACAGATAAACTACTTTTATGTAATAGTGTTTAATTTTTATTTATAAAAATTCAGCAATTATAAAAAGATGATATTGTTAAATTTGAATAAAAGACAGCTAATTAAAATTTTTGAAAACTTTTAAAACTTGAAACAGTAATCTATTAGAATGTTCACTTCAAAACAGCTAAATAGATCAGTAAAAATTTATAATTTAATTATTTTTCACATTTATAATTTTTTACGATGTGTAATCATGTTTAAGCACAGTACAGTGCATATCACAGTACTATTTGCATATCAGAGAATATTGTTTGTTGATTTTATGCTACTTTGTTTACTAGATTTATATACAAATAATGATGTTAAAATAAAAAAGCTCATGTTTCATTTGTAAATTGCTTATTATCTCATTACATTGAAGTTGTGGATCTTATCAGACATTTTTCTACAGGATGTATATACTATATTTTTGGTCTTTTGGAACATTTCAGCTGTGTAAAAAGAAGGGATAGATATATTCAATGTTCACAGTAAGTAAAATGCTGTTTTAATTTGTTGCTATTCCATACTGTAAGAAATGTGAGGTCATGGAATTTGGACAAAGTTGGTCAGGGAAAGTCATAGAATTCAAAATAAAAATTTGAGTAGGAACCCTGAATATATATTTTATATAGTTTGTTTTACTGTCCACAAATAAACATGAGTGTTTTTGTTTTTTATAATTTTGGAAATGAATTACATTCACTAATTTACAATGAATAAATTAATCATATGAGAATTAAAAGACAATATTAAATGAAAAAGTAAAATTTTTTTCCATAATATTGCTTTTGGTTGTTATTTATTACACAGAAATATAGTTTTTGTTATATTGAAGTTTAGAAGATAAGATATTCTTCACATAATACTGGTTACAATTTCATAAAAGAAGTAAAAATATCCATGTATTAGAAGTTCACTCTGGATTTGCAAGCTCGTGGAAATAACTTTTTTTACATCTGTGAACTACTAATAAATTTGAGTCCACTGCAAACTTCTAACACATTGATGCTCTGGTTCTTTTGTGAAATTTAAAATTTAACTTACAAAAGATACCTCAGTATTGAATTTTAATTGTATTATATATTTTATTTCAAACTTCCATGTTTAATTTGAATATTTGTCTGATATCTAAAATTTGATGATGATTGATTAATTTTTCTTTAATAGAGGATCAGTGCAGTGAAGACAGTTCAGGATACAGGTTTTGTCGTGCAGAAAAAGCTAATTGTCATAATGATCCTACAAGTGAAAAAGGATATGTTTGTGTTTGTGAGCAAGGCAAACAAAGAAATCCCATTTCAGAAATGTGTGAAGGTAAAAGAGAAATTAAAGATTTAATTAATAATGCATAGATATGTTCCAATTTTAAAATTATTCTTTTTTTATAATTTGTTAACTAACAATTCTTGCATATTAAAAAAATAGCTTTCTTTTTACAAAAGTAAATAAACTAACTTTTATTGTTTAAAATTGATACATTTTAAATAAAACTTAAAGAAGATATTTGTTTGAATTATTATTATTTTTAAGAAATTATCATGTTTTATTTAATCTTTTTTTATTAAATCATTTTAAGCATAAATATTTAAGTAATTAAAGTTATTTACAATATAGTTAAAAAATTTTCTATCATTTCTGTTAAAAATAAATAAAATAACCAATTTATTATTAATCAGTAAATACATATAATTAAATTTTGAACATCATTCCATTATATCTTGTTTAATTTATTTTCATGTCACTAATGTTGTGATATAGTTAATTTGTAGAACCCAGTATTTTATTGATAGTCTTGCTTTATACAAGTAATTATCTCTAGAAGTTTACAAATTGCTTTATCATGAAATTTTTCAACAATGAAAGCAGAATTATATTAAATGGCTGTAATTTTTGTGATATTTTATTCATCTCTATTGTAAAAAAATATACTAATCATTTTAAATTATTACTAGAGAAATTCTTTTTATATTTATTGATATACTTTATTAAATAATTTTCAATTGTCTGAACAAAGTGTTGATTATTGGCTGTCTAGATAAGGTTTCTAATCAGCTAGTATTATTGTGTCTCTAAAACATAATCACACACTTGCATACTTTATTTTTTTTGTTTACAAAATGTAGTAACTAAATTTAATTTTTAACATTTGTATTTGATTTGAATTTGTGTTCAGAAAGTACCTGAGGCTCTATTTAGATGGTGAAGAGGTAAAATCAATCTACTATTGTGAGGTCAAGTTTGAATCTTATTCATATTTTTTGCTTATCTTATATCATGCTTGCGAGTTCTATTTTGTCCTATTTCATATCAGTCATATTAGATGAAATCTTAATTAGCCTGTAATGCAAGGGTATATTGTTCATAATATAGCAATAAAAATAGATAAGTTTAACTATATTGCATTATTAACTATACTTCACTTTAGTTAGTATATATTTACAAGTATTTTATTTTATTCTTTTTTTAAACAGAACAGTTTACTGTGTACTTATTTAATTATGTTTTTTAATTTGCAGAGATAGCTAATTATACACATTTTGTCACAGAAAAACCAGCTATTTCTAATACTGAAGATATTCCTATTGTAGAAAATATTCCTATTACCAAAGGTATTATTTGAATTAATTTGATTTTTGATTGCTACAAGTGTGAATAGAATAGAATTTTTTTATTTATTTATGTATTTATTTTTTTTTTCTTCTTCAAAACTAAGAAGATACAATTTGTAATTTTTAAGTTCTTATAAATTGTTTTTATAATATTAGAACAACAAAATTTAAAACTGTTCTATCTACAAATCATATTTATGTTAATATATAAGGTTATTTTGTTTAAAATTTTTAAAATTGAAGATTAAACTTGTTTTTGGAAAGTTCTCTTAGTTTTTACACATTCAATAACATGTCACTTCTCTCTATTTCTTAACATGTCCTTTCATTATTATTAAGAAAATCAGAATAAAAATATGCAGAAAGTTTTATTTGATGTATTGTTTGTAATAAATTAAATGTATTAACAATTATCATCTAATTTATAAATTTATGTAATTACATCATTGTTAAACAGGGTGGGCAAAAGATCCATAAAAACTTTTTAAACATTCATAAAATATTGAAGAATTATCAGAATGAAATGTGATTTGCATGGTAAATATTGTCAGCATGAGGGTTTTTGTTGATGGAAAAAATCACCAGTAGACGGCATTGGTGTACAAAAGACAATGACTTTCAATGTGATTTCTGATTGTGGGGGGATATTTAAAGTTTCAAGTGTTTTGATCAGGTCCTTCCACATTGTTGGAATTGAAAAATGCTATTTGCTGTGAAGTAACATCCATCCATATGTATATGCTGCACTATGCAGTTGTGGGCATTATTACTCTGCTAAATTGTTATATCCTGTGGTGAAATACTTGCTTGTCTAATAAACATGTTGAAAGTCATCTTAATTGTCATTTGCATTTCTTTTGTATGTCAATGCCCCTTATCAGTGATTTTTGGAACTAATTTTTTCCATCAACAAAAATTTCCCATGTTGACAATACTTATTATGCAAATCACATTTCATTCTGATAATACTTCCATTTCTTATGAATGTTTAAAGTTTTTATGGACTTTTTGCCCAGCCTGTATAATAAGTTTACTAACAGTTATTTCCATGTTTTGTCATTACATCAAAATATAGACATCTAAAAATATGTCACTAATTTATTTCTAGAAATTTTTCATTGTTGACAGATGGTTATTATAAATTTTTAGAATTATGAATGTTTCCTGTTTTGTTGCCATCATGGTCTTTGAAGGCAGTGTAATTAATTTTGTTTCAGCATAGACACAATGTTGAACTGAAATTAAGGGAAATGTGTCACTTGGTTAATCATGATAGTTTTCTAGGAATTGCTTAGGTCATAACATAAAACTTCAATTATATATATTTTATTATTTAAATATATAATAAAATGATATGTAAAATTGAAAATAAATGATAATTTTTAATTTTTGTTATTAGCTCCAGTTGAAGATCCTTGTTCCATGAGCAGTTGTACAAAAAACACCACTTGTATAATAATTGAAGGCAGTTATTTTTGTGAATGCAACACTGGTTTTATACCAAAACCAGACTATCAAATTCTAGTGAAGAAATGTTCAGGTAAATCCATATTTGATAATTGAAAACATTGATTAAAATATTTAGAATGCTATTATATCTGTATATTTCTCAAATAATGTTATTTTCCATTATTTATACATCTTGTGAAAATAGATATCACTAAATAAGAAAATCTCTCGACTCACTGTGTGTAAGTAGTGTTAAGAGGAAAATCAGTTGGGAGATGATAGTATGGGTCAGTTTAAACAAAAAAACTTTATATGAACATGGGTATTATTCTTAGTAATTTTGGAGATAAGCTGTTTAAAAATTACTCACAAAAGTTACTTATAATAATAGTGAATTGTGTGTGCTACTTTCACAACAAATACTCAAAAATTGAACTGTGAACCTTGCTAATAGCTCATGTCTGACAATGGAGATATCATTTCTCTGAACTTTGAACTTTTGTTGTGAAACTACACAAAAATAACGGTTTTAAATTCAAATCTGTCGAAAGCATTTGAAAACCATTAAATCTTTGAAGCTGTACAAGATAGAGCTCATTCAGCTTGCTGAAATTAATACATAAATCCTTGTTAATTCAAACTTGGATAGTTCAAAATCTTATTAGTTCATAACCATACTTTTGTCCTGGTCAGAGAGATAGTTGTACATATTAAGGAATTTGGTTAGTTTGGAATATGGTACTTTGAAATTTAAAGTGAAAATTCTGTTTGAGCTGTGATATGCATATGTTAACTTGTTCATTTAGATTGAAATGCCTCTATGCTATAAGAGAACAATAGATTAAGAACAACTCTAAAGTGATCAGTATGGCTTTGCTTTCACAGTAACATTTTGTTTTTCACATTTTTGGGTATCGCCTTACACATGGACAAATTGCTTTATTTTTTTTTTCCTCTACATAAAATATGGCTGATTTTTCAAGATTGCAAGATTGGGCTATAAGTAGCAGATTGATGTATTTATAGACTGTAGGCTACTTCATTTGGGCAACTTACTACTTTTTGGACCACTTTAAAAATAATTTAGGCTACATTTCCAGGAATTTTACCTTACTTTTTATAAAACCTATCTGACAACCTGTGAGGTTGTCAGATAGGTTTTATAAAAAGAAGTGTGGCTAAAAAGAAAAAAGTCATGTGGCTAAAAGGAAACTGACTGCACTAAAAAGTTTTTAAAACCTATCTGACAACCTGTGAGGTTGTCAGATAGGTTTTATAAAAAGAAGTGTGGCTAAAAAGAAAAAAGTCATGTGGCTAAAAGGAAACTGACTGCACTAAAAAGTTTTTAAAACCTATCTGACAACCTGTGAGGTTGTCAGATAGGTTTTAAAAACTTTTTAGTGCAGTCAGTTTCCTTTTAGCCACATGACTCTATTCCAACTATTAATTTTCTTGGTCCAATGTAATAATTAAAAATTTTGGTGCAAAAAAAATTTTTTCTATTTTTAGTGTATGGAGAGACATTGTTGTAAATAATTGGTTGTTATAGCTTTTGTATATTCCTTTTTGAACTCTGATTGGTTTTTTTCTAGTTTGAATGACATTAGGTTGACGAATAAGTGTCTCTTCAGAAAAGATTGATTCAAATTTCCTGGGAAGTACCACATCCTTTTCAACTATACCAATCAGAATCTAGAATGTAAACAAATGCCAAAAAATCGTTATTTTCATGATTTTTCAGTGCTATTTTCACTTATTTTTATGTTATTTGATGCTATTTAGATAAATAAGCAAGTTTTCCAAAGCATAAAATTGAAAATTTCCTGCCAAAATAGAAACTTCCTCATAACACTAAAAATGACATTCTAACATCCCTTATTCTATTTGGTTTTTCTAAAAATTGTTATAATATTATGTATTAGACTACAGTATTCGATATCTAAACCAGAAAGTGTTTTAGCTAGAAATAGATGAACTTCAAAAGCTCCCATTTCTCCTCTCAGAAAGTCAAAACAGTTGGGTGCTAATGACTGTGAAAGGGAAGAAGTTTTATACTTGAAACTTAATTTTTGAACTTGTTTGGGAGAGGAAAAACTTATTTAGCTAACAGATTTTTAAAAAAAAATGTTCAATTTGATACTTCCCTACTAGTATGTAGCAAAGCAAGTTTCGTGGGGAAAATTTTATGGCTAAACATTTCAGATAAAACATTAATGGTTTTATCAAATAGTCAATCAACATAAAAATTAGAAAAATTAGAGATAAAAAAACAGAAAATATAGCTACTTTAGTTCATTTGTTTACAAGCACACTTTCATGAATGAGCTCAAGTTGGCGTGGTTTTGGTGGCAATTTTCCCAGGTGTCAGATTCTTGGTTACTTTTATTGGATAAAGCCAAGTCTTTCAAATCAAAGTGCTAATCTGAGCTTAAAAGGAGTGTAAGTAATAATTTTATCGTCCAATGAAGTGGAAAAGGTTCCATAGATTTAACATAGGAAGGGTTTGTTTTACTGCATTAAGGTAACAGGACCCATATCGTAATGGAGTGAGTAATCCATAGAAACATTTAAAAGAAGGGATTTTGGCCTGTACCTTCCACAGGCCACAGGTTGTGCATCCCTGCCATTAATTGTGGTTGACAATAGCAATATAAAGAAATTTTAATAATTCAAAAAAAGGACTCAAAGAACACAACATAAAGTTTTTTTTTTAACAAACATTATTAATTTTAATAAATCAAACATATTCAATATTCCAAAATTTCATTTTCAGGAATAATACAAATAAACTAGAATACTTTTCTGCACATTTTAAATGTGTTTTGATTAGAACACATTTAAAATTTATACAAAAGTTTGAAATTAAAAATTTTCAGAAAAATACATTAGTTTGAAAATTATTATTCAGAACTGTAAATAACCAAGAATAGTTCATATATGAATGAGTTAATGAATGAACAGTGTCCATTTATTGAAAAATAGAAAATCTTTTTAGATAATCAACAAAAAATGATAATTTTAGAAATATGTTAAAGCTGATTTTGGACACTTTAACATAATCTCTTATTTGTAAAAAATTGTTCCACCTGATTGTACATTATACCTTAAAGGCAGAAAATCAACAAAAATTTAAGAATTCGAATTGAATTCGATCTCACCTACAATATTTACCCTTTTGCCAATAAAATTGTCAGTGATACAAATCTTCAATTGCTAAGAGAGGGTTAAGATGTGGACCTCAAGACTCACAATAACACTGTTTTTGTAACCAAGGCCTTGGTATGAGCAAAGAGAGAAAGTACACTTAACAAACATTTTCAAGAAAATTGAAATTAAAAAAAAATCAGATGACTTATTCATAAGTTTTTTGTATAAATTGCACTTTTTTTCTCTTTGTTCAATAAAGGTTCATACCAATGCTTATCCATGTATATTGACTCTGTTCATGTTAATTGTGTGTTCTTGTTATGAAGGATGTGTGAAAACATCAAATTTTTGAATCTTCACAAAGCTGTTTAATTATAGACTATCAAATAACATCATAAAGCCTTCAAAAAATATATTTAAAATAAATAGGTTGTGACAAACGTTTTCGATCCAATTAGGATCTGTGTCAGGTCAAAAATGTTTGAAATAATTAGAATGCAGGATGTTTGAATTTAAATATTTTGAAATCATTGGAACTATAAACCTTATAACCAGTATACAACAAAAGTCACACCTATGTGTTAACATTAAAGTTAAAATTATGTTTTAAAATCATAAGTGAATTAATTGATTTCCTATTTTTTAATGTCTGGATCGTCGTAAAAGGACTGCCAGGCATGTGAGGTGTTCACCGCCTCCTTGAAATTGATACATTCTCCCTTCAAACATTTTTGACCTGATGCACATCCTAATTGGATCAAAAACATTTGTCACAATCTATTTATTTTAAATATATTTTTGTTGTTAGTATTTTTTGAAGATTTTATGGTGTTATTTAATCAAATTTATATTTTTTATTTAGTGTTCAATGTTTATAAAATATATTTCATCCTGAATTTTTAGAAATTTTATAAGAATTTGGTGCCAGATGGACTTTTAATCAATTTACGTATTTGTATGCAGGGAAGAACCCTAAAAGAAAGGTCAGCTCTGCTCATGTTAATTACATAATTAACATGTGGTTCCTGTGGTTGTGAAGGATGTATGAAGACATATTACTTTTCAAGATGTTTCTTAAATGCATTTTCAGTAGAAATAATGCTACAAAGAAAACTACTGAGACATATTTTTTTTTTTGTTTTTAGTCTTATAATTTAGGAAGTGAAAGATTTTCTAACACATGAGATAATTAAAAGATGATCAAATTTGTTTAGCCTTTTGAATGTTTACAAACAGGACATTAATATAATTCAAACTTATTTTTTCAATTGTTTAAAGAATAGAAATATTGACATGAATATGAGCCTTTCACAACAACTTTTCACTACTACCGGTCATAATGTTTTGTCATCAGATACAGATAGTAATTCTGTAGAATTGGTAATACTTCACACACATTCTTTAAATTAGAAGTTAGACATGGTAATTAATTATGAAGTAAACATAAACAAAAATAAATTGTGCCTGAATTTTGGTATTTAAATAATTTTTCAAAGATCATTAGGAAAGAAATATTCATTTTCAAAGAAAATGGATCTTGTAGTTTATACAGTAAAACCTGTCTATGGCGACCACCCACGGTTCCTTCAAAAAGTGGTCTTTTAGACAGGTGGTCGTCCAATACAGTGGTCCTGTAATAACGTATTTTCGTACATATTTTGCACACTTTTTAGCTATTTTTACTATGCAAAACTCGAGGTGAGCAAAAATAAGCGAATTTTTTTTCAACGATAGGGCTATATTAGTATTGTATTTTATTTTAAAGATTGATACAATACTCGCATTTTCTCAATTATAATGCACATTTTCTTTTTTCCGACTTAATTAATTCGACTCGGTTCTTTTCGTTCTCTCCTCAGTTACGTGTATTACGTCATCAATATACAAGCGTGTCCTATCTCTCCATCACTTTGCTTTTGGTTTTCGTTAGTTTAATCTTATTTTAACTTTAAAAATACTGTATTTTTTAAATATTTAATATTTTCTTAATTAATTAAGTACAGTACANTGACAGTACTGAAGTAACCACTCTGCTATCACCTGCTATATATTATTATGACAATTTAATATTTAAAAAGCTTATCATTATGGTACTTATATACAAGTAATATATAAGAATTTGATAGAAACAACTTGAAGGTTACTATGTAATGATTATTTGTTACTAATGTAAAAAAAATCACTGTAAAAAGTAGCATCTTAAAGAAATGCTAATGTTGCTCACCAAAATCCTAACTTATCTATTTGTAAACCAACAATGAAAATTATTGATTTATATCTTAAAAAATACACACTTTTATTTATGTAAATCAGAGTGGAAGGACAATTGGTTCAAAATGCATTTTTATTCTTCATCTGCTAAACTATAATCTTTGATTAACACTAAGATTTTCGAAGAGGATCACTTTACCGATTTGTGACAACTCTCAACTGGACATTAATACCCAGATGTGACTTTAAATCTCGGAGGTAACAGAAGGATGATTCGTAAATTGATATCCAAATATAATACAGAAATCATTTCCAATGTCTGTTGTTTAATGTTGTTTAAAGATGAATGACAGATGATTCCATGCCGTAATTTAACACCAGCCAATGAATTGATTTTAATAATGCTTAAAATAATTTATCAATTCATGAGTATTTGAATCTTGTATAAATTGTATTTATAGATGAATATATGATAAAAAAAATTTCTACATAATCTGCATTCTGTGTAATGTTTAATTTAAATTAAAGTAGCTGGAATGAAATTATTAATCATCATTACGGAATATGCAATTTTGAACAATTTTGTTTAGTATTTTTCATTTAATAGAAATCAAATGGATAGATCAAATTCACGTTACTTTTGTTGTGAACAAATTTTAAGAAGCACTTGTTTGGTGATATAAAACTTTTAATTAAAAAAAGGCAGATGGTATATTCACATTATATGAAATACAGAAGAAACTAAGATGTCTTCCTTTTCATCCTGTCCAATCACCAGTTTTCAGTTCTTGGATATTAGACAGGGCAGGAGGTCTTAGTTTTTTTCTGTCTTTTATATAATATTATATAATGATGTATGATATTCCTTTGTTCATGAGTGAACTAGCATTACACAAAAATTTGCCATAGTGATATTCATAATGAATAAACAACACAAGCTCCAATAAAAGCATGCATAAACACAAAACAAACAAATCACAAAGATAGCACTGGACAATTGTGCATGCTCATGACATCATTTGTAATGTTGACTTGAAACCTCTCTATTGTATCATATATCCTGCACCACTAGAGTGGCTATTGAAAGCAAGACAATTACCGGTATTCAGTTTAGAAGCTGTTATCTTAAGCACTAAAATATTGCTTAGCCTGTTTCATTTCTGTTCACAAATTTACAATGATTTTTTAACAGAAATTTAAATAATTTCCAACTCCATATTCCTGAACTAAGCTTGATCCACTAGCACCACTCTTCAACTGGTCTATTATTTTAAGTTTACCAGAAACATTGAGAAGAACACGTTTATGCTTAATCACCATTGCAAACAGTACAACAACTACAGTACATACAGCACGATCTATCACAAGTGACAAGTTTGGTCATGTAGGTCAGTTGGCTGGAGGAGGAAAGTGCTGCAGTGCCACAGTACTAGCGGAAATTTGAATTTGCCAACTGGAACGCTTTCAGTTAACCAATGTTTCGGTTGATCAGTATTTGGATAATTGATGCTCTACTGCAGTGGTTCCCAATTAGTTTTTCCTGCATACCACTTTAAGAAAGAGCTCAAACTCGCGTACCCCTTATAGCAGAAATTCATATTAATCCATACTAATATTATAAATTCAAAGGTAATTCTGTCTGTCTGTCACCTTTTCACATCTAAACTACTGAACAGGTTTTAATAAAATTTGGCACAGAGATACATTTTACTGTGAGAAAATATCTTACTCCCATGAGAAAATTCGATATAATGCGGGTGAAGCTGTGGGTAGTGATAGATAGTTAGTGATAAATAAAATAAGTTTTTTTACATTTATTACCTTTAAAATACTATTCTAATAATAATGAAAATAACATAAATTTATTTAATTTTAATGTGACAAATGTGCATGATTTTCTTTGCACGACTTTGTAAAATCTGGTTGCTTTTTGGTCAGCTTCAGTCTCAAGTCATCTTCAAGCTGAAGTCAATGATGATGTTTAGTTTCCATGTTTGTCATGGCCGAAAATTCACTCTCGCAGAGGTATGTTGTGCAAAATGGTAGTAAATATTTTATTGCCGCTTCACTGACATGATAAATGTCTTTTAGGTCAGCCCAAAAATTATTCAATGATTGCTCTGCAAAACAACTCTTGAGTCTGCTGTTGCATGAAATGTCTATTAATTCCTCTTGGTCAGAGATGGGAAGGTGGTCGGTGGAGTTATTCGCAACGGCGACAAAAATTTTCAAATTTAATTTTGCAAATACAAATTGTGTTAATTGTACAATTTTTGTTTCTTGCGTAAGAATTTCATTTAGGTATTGTCACAAATGCATTTTTTAAATGAAATTTCGAGAGTATTTTTAGTTATAAATAAACGAATTTGTGCATTCGACGTCATGTTGTAAATTGCCGAATTTTTGATGGTCCACCCATTATTTTTTTTATTGCTTCATCTCATGCATTTAAATTTTAAATCGATCGATTTTAGATTGCCGCGCGTACCCTTTCATGCAATTTCACATACCCCTAGGGGTATGCGTACCACTAATTGGGAACTATTGCTCTACTGTATTTAAATTATAGCATCAATGGCAAAAATTCTCCAATATTTAGAAGAACAGTTTTAAATATGATATTTATTTTTTCAGTTGTCTTAAATTGATTCATTTACAGTCGACCCCCCTATAAGATCATTGATTTTTCCGTTTTATCTGAATTACATGTTGTACGAGTTACTTAGATTTTACAAATACGTGTGCCGGGCTGCGAACGGCTCACATATTTGTAAAATCTAAGTGACTCGTACAACATGTAATTCAGATAAAACGGAAAAATCAATGATCTTATAGGGGGGTCGACTGTAATTGTAAAGATGTGTTTGAAACAGTAATCTATATGGAATCAAATAAGTAAATATAAACTTAAGTTACAAAATTCATTTTCACACTAAATTTTAGTAGTTCATTAATCAATAGTTAGTCATAAAAATTTTTAAATTTAACCTAAAGCTACATTAAACTTTGATAGTACAACTAGCAGTGTTGTTTATTCAAGATACAGGAATTGCAGGTTTAATTTACACTACATATAACTTGTTTCTTTTCAGAATTATCTAGTTTAATTGAAAATTTCTTTTTAGTTATTAATATTTACATAAGATGGTGTCGTCATTGCGAATATACAGATGAAATTTCAATGTTACAAAATTAAGAATTATCCTTAATAATACATCTGGGAATAATCTTTTCAAATTTATGTACGGTTTTAATAGTCGGGTATTATTAACATGGAATGCATCAAAGTGTTATGTTAAATTGAATGGAAAGTTTGTGGTATTTTGGGAAAAAATCAATATGGCAATAAATACTTTTTATTTAGTCAAAAATTTAATTCCTTCACTTGCAATTTAGGAGTTTTATGGGATAAAGAACAGTACCTAAGTTCCCTTAAATATCATTTGCAGTTAAGTGTTCTATTATGCATATCAAATAGGGGACGTGCTTGTTATAGAAAGGGGGAATATTCCCCTTTCTATAACAAGCACTTTACTCATTACAGTAGATTGGGGATTCATTATGCATTATAGAAAATGTAATTATCACACAATTTACAAAAGTTTAAACCTTGGCCTATAAGTTGGAAAAAAGTATACTTCTGATCAACATAATTCGAGGGTGTTGCTTGCTTTATTTGTATGTTGTGCAGGACTCTACTATATATTTAACATTTATACTTTATTCACTTCATAACAAGCCTCAGGCAAAAAGTTTTTTGAGAATCCTGAAAACATCAATATTTAACTTTACCTTTTTCTGTCATAGAACTCCAAATTATCTTTTCAATAAACTTGTAATCCTGTTATGTTTTTGTTGGGTTTTTTCTTTTTTTACATTTATTTTGATTTAATATGGTCTGGAAAAAAATCAAATTCTCTTTATACACAATTTGTTCTGATCTAAGACATTTTTAAAAATTCCACTTGATGTTGATTTTAAGAAAAAATAGATTTCCTTTTCCAGAAAATTTGTTCTTTTTAAAACACATTCTTAGAATATGTAAGCAAGGTTGCTACATGCATTCAAGTAAATTAAAATTTGGCTGCTTTTACAACTTATTTGAATGTATATAGCAACACTGTCTTTTATTTCAACTTTTATCTGATTTTTAGTAAATATACAATTGGCAAAACAGATTCTTTACATTGAATTTTTGCAAATTTTATTTAGAATAGATATTGCCAAACTTATCTCAATGATCCCTTTGATGATGGCATAGAAATCTGGATACCTCCCAGTGAAAAATTTTAGATATTGGATACTTTCTAAATCTGTTCTATGAAAAGTTTTTGAATAATAATAATAATAATTATATTAGTGGATAATAAAATGTGTTTTAAAAACATTACAATTACTCAAGCAACATTTTTATATCAAACCAAAATTTATTTTTAATTCGAAGGTTAATTAATGCTTAGTGTTTTTTACTAGACCATTTACATTGGGCTTATGATTTGTAAGCCCTTTTTCTCAAAGTTCAATATGTTTTGCTGCTTAATTATGTGCATTAGCATGACAAAATGCAGTTTCAACTAAATATGAAATGGGGGAATGCTAAAATAAAAGGTAGTACCATTGCACAAATTTTAGGATATATATTATTTTCTTTTTCCAATATAATTTGATAGTCTTATTTTTGAACAATATTTGCTTCAAGATCAACAGACATATCTGTAAGTTCATCAAAAATTTCTTGATTTACTATACTGTTTTGGTTTAAATAAGAGTCAAAAGCCAATACAACTCAGTCAGGAATTTGCATATTTTGCAGGTCTGCTGAATTCATGGATCAGCTCTTTAAAATGGTTAACAAATCTCTCTAAAGCATCTTCAGTAATCCTTTCATTTTCTTAATTTTTCAGTTTTTGAAGATTTACCAAATATTTGAAATCCCTCATTGATAAATATGATTTATAAAGCTCAAGTTTCTTTTGAAAACCAAACAAGACTGTTTAAGCTTGAATGAGATTGACATGTTTTAACTTTTCAAACAATTTTAGGACTTGTTAACTTTTGAATATAAGTCAGATGGATAAAACAAATGAACTTTACATTTCTGCATCTCACAATATAGAGAACAGTTGATATCTTTCAAAAACTCTATGGCTGATATGTACAGTTTTTGAAAACGGGATCTCTTCACTGCCACATTACTTCAGAGTACAATAGTAATTGATTATCTGTCTCATTATTTTCTTTGCATAACCTGGCAAACAAATATGAATGTAATGGCTTTGCTTTGATTACATTAATTGCTTTCATACATTCTGTTAAGGAATTATGCAGTTCAGGACTCATTTGTTTTGCCACAAGATGTTGTGTATGAATGAAACAATGAATAGTGCACATATTAAGAATTTTATTTCAGAAGGGAAGTAAATCCTTGATACTGACCTGTCATGACAGGTCAGGACAAATATTTTCCATTCGAATATTGTGTTTTTTCCATGTATTCTAAACATTATAATTTAGTCTTCCCATTTGTTTTTGAGTCTGTTTTCAGATACTTTGCAAAAAAAAACGTTCATCCATAAAACACTTTTTTGGCTGACTAAAGTATATTAAACAATAAGAACATTTTTACTTCCAAAAGTTGATTCACTGAGTTGGATTGAAAATTTGCAATGTTTACATTTGTTGGTAACAGTTTCTTTAATGTTTTCAGATAATTCATCTCTTTGTCCTTTTATTGTATAATAAATTAGTGGCAAAGACTTAAGAATAGCACTGAAATCTTTTTTGCATTATTGTCTCTGACTTCTTTTATAGTGGAATAATTTCCTTTGCTAACTGAATGAGATTTTCCTACTTTTGCAGTGAGCATCAATATATTATAAGTAGCTTTTAATCCACTTTCAATATTAGCTTCAGCAGGAGATTTAAAGAAGGAAGTTAGTTTTGTTTGATTCTTTAGTGCTTTTTTTGGGCTTAAAATAATCAAGATTTTTATCCTCCTTTTCTGTATGCATTTTTTCTAGCTGTTCTTTCACTTTCGTGGTTTTTTAGCATTGTTGACCTCTCACACATAAGATACATTGGTTACATTTCATTGCTTATGGAAGAAATGAAACCAAATTTTAAGTATCCCAGTGAATATTGTCAAATTTCTCACCTCCCCCCATTAGAGTAAAATTTACATGTTATTTTTAATAAGAATATGATATCTGAAAATAATAAATACTTTGTTTTTGGTAGTTTTCTGTTACTGTAACAGTAGGCTCAACAGTACAGATAACAAGTATAAAAGAAATTGAACTTTATTGTTACCTCACCTGCATCAGTGCATCCAATGCCTTTTAGACCAATGATTAAGCAAGAAAATCATACTATACCAATCAAATATTACAAACTGATAGACTAAACTATTCATGGCACGTCTCGGGAGAACTCTATCTTAATTGCCAATAACAATGTTGGCATATGCATAGTGTTGTGTATTGAAAGGCTTTCAGCACTTCCTATCTTTTTACTGTGATAAGTTTCCATGACCTTTTGTTTTTATACATTCATATTTTGCATGAAATATAAATTAGTGTCCAAACTTAAATTTAAATCTTAAAAATTTTAAGGTTGAGTTTTTGTACATACATAGAAATATGTAAAAGTTGTCATTTGAATTTGAGTTACTTTTTATGTTAAAATGTAATTAATTAAAAAATCTGTTATACAAAACTTTAGTAAACTTACATTTCAGCAAACAACTTCATGTTCTTTAACTGCTTTTCAATGGCCATCAGAGATAATTCTTAATTGAAATTTATCAAAGAAAAAGCAAGAAATCTGTTTTTTAATTATTGGTGAAATTTCAGAATGTCATTTTCTGTTGAATATTAAAGTTTCTAAAAAACTTCCTAAAGACCAATTTATTTCTCCCTGAGAGTCAGTATTAACCACTTTGGTGACCTCCGATTTAGTGTGATTAGTTTAGTTAATTACTTTTATTCAAAAAGTATTTTCTAATATAGGATAACTATTAGACTAAAGGATATAGGATTTTTTTTTAATTGTTAAAGATTTTTAAAGCTTTTAATTAATATAAAGAATTTTTGAATAACTAATATTTCTAATTTTAGATTGAATGAAGAAATTGAAAAGACTGAAGGTAAATATTGAAATTTATTAACTGCAGTGCATTCTTATTACCTGATTTAATCTGAATTATTATTGTATAAGGGGAGAAAGTATTTGCATATCCAAGTTTTTCATCATATCCCACACAAAACTCCCAAAACAAAAAGCAGTTTGCAGTATTTTATGTGAGACACTAAACTATACTGGGTGCAAAACTATAAAATTAGTTCATATAAGTTTCAGAAGATAACAATAAAGACATTTTGTAGAGAACTAAAAGAATTTGCACACCTAGGTATAGGGAAAGTATACAAAGCAGAATATGTAATTCTATGCAAATATTTTCTAAACTTTCTGTAAATACAAAGAAAGGGGGTCAAAAACAGACTACAAATGAATAAATAGATTTTATTGGGTTATTTTAGGTTAATTAAGTAGTTTGTAGTATTTGACAAATTTATAAAATATATGTTAAAATATTAGTAATTCAAACACAGATCAATTATTGTATTTATTCAGATACTTGGCAAATCTCATCATTAAACTTTATTCGGTTGACTTCTGATGATTATTGCCGTTTCAGGTTTGAAATTCTTATTCTGTTATTTTTGAAACCATGCCAGTAATTTTTAGTAATTCGAGCACAAATCAATTATTGTATTTATTCAGACACTTGGCAAATCTCATCATTAAACTTTATTCAGTTGACTTTTGATGATTATTGCCATTTCAGGTTTGTGTCTGAATAAATACAATAATTGATTTGTGTTCAAATTACTAACAATTACTGGTATGGTTTCAAAAATACCAGAATGTTAAAATATTAATAGTCATTTACAAAATCTATATCAATAAGTACAATATTGGGATATTGAGAGAGAATTTATTTTTGTTTTTATTGTAAATGCTGTATAGTACTACTAAGGGCTTTTATTGTTTTTATGTATTGTTTCATTAAAACTAAAAATTTTACATAAAATTTGTTTTTAAAGAAATTTTCACTGTTCTATTTAAAGTGTGGTTATATTTTATTTGCATTAAATGAGAGTTTACTGTATTCTATTAATTCAGAATTTCTTGTATTTGCCATACTTTAATGTTGAACTATTTATTTGTTTTAGGAATTAATGGATGGATGGTGGGAACAGTAATACTATGTATACTTGTGGTTATCTTCTTTATGGTGATAATTTATTTAATTAGAAGGTAAATGTTTTTTTAATTGTACAAATGTATTTTAAGATTTTAAATAATTTTTTTTATGCTGCAATGAATAGTATATTTGGCCTCAGGCCAAATACCGAATATTCGGCCATACCATTTGGCTTGATTAATGCACGTATGAAAATTGGCACATAAACCGCATTATGGCAAAGACCCTGCTCTCTATTGGCCCACTGTCACTATGCTTCGCCAATCACGTTAATTCTTGACAGTTATAGTGGACAGACAAGAGCGTCATGGCAGTATGTGATAAATGATGATATCAAATGTGGATAACAGTGAAATGACTTACACATGTAAATAACGGAAAAGAACAGAGAAGGACCGCAAAGTGAAAATGTGAAAATAAATATGAAATTGAGTTGATAATATAATCGAACAAGTTGAAGCAACTTATTGGTGCGAAATTCATGGCCATCAACACCAAACAATTGTTGTCATAGACTTCGGAAAGCTAAATGCTTGTAATGAAAGTCACTTAGCATGCACAGGTGAAATCCTGGGGCCGTTCGGGCACCAAGCTGTCTCGAATCTGTGAAATCATAACTGTGACTTATACTGACGTCCTATCTGTCTCTTTTCTCCGTTATCACCAGGCTATGAGTCACGTAATTGTAAAATGGGAAATCTACGACGGAAAAGTGACGAATCAAAAGTATCGTGAGCACTTATTATGAGGTATGCGTAGGCATACATGGACTAGAGTGATAGAGGAAAGAGAAAGGGAAGAGCAGAGACAAGCACTTAAAAAGGATAGACAGGGTCAGACCCTCAGATGTGTGACAATTCTCAAATGAATAGGTGTGTACTGCACGTGTGCTGATCTTTGTAATTGTAAATTGTGAATACATGTGACTAATATTATTTTCTTTTTTATTTTGTGCATGTTATAAGTTATAAATAAATATAAACAAACAACACTAACCCGATAACATTAAATCTAAATACCAAAATGATTAATTTACTGTGTTTTTATTATTTCTTACTCCTGTTTTTAGGTATTCGGTATTTGGTCGAATAGTGATTAAATATTCAGTATTCGGCCGAATAGTGAAAAACAGGCTGAATACTGAATAGTAACTGAATATTCGTTACATCACAAATTTTTTTGATTATTTAGCTTTTATTATTTACTTTTAATCATCAGTTTAACAGTAATGTAGAAAATAAATATATCTGTAATAATTATTCTAAAATTTTCTTATGAAGTAGATGCTACTTATTATTGTCATTTTGGGGCTAACATTGAAAGGACATTTTATATGTACATATTTTTTTTACTTTTAACAACATGAAAACCTAGACCTGTAACATTTACCAAGTTTCAAGTAAGCTGGATTTTATTGGACTAGCCAGATAAGGTCTGGCTTTAGATACTGGATTTATTAATTATAATATCATTGGATAAATAGTGACAACAATTTTTTATTTCAAAAACTAAGATGCATATGGAATATTTAATGCTCTTTTTAATTCTTATTACATTATGAACAACTTGATACTAGAACCATAATTGTACTGTAAATATAGTACTTCTTTTGGTGCAATGACATTGGCAACCAACCCATCTAGCATATCCTCCCATGGTCTGTTTGAGTTGTATGATGATGATACAAGGATCTGAAGAAACATCCCATCTGCTGGCACTAAAACCTATTATCCTTCACAATAATACTATGGCACATATAGTGTACTGTTAAGACATATGTTTAGAAATGGGAATGGATAATTTTGGGACATCTGTATTCTTCTCATCTTAGCCCATGTAATTTTATTATTTTTCTCAAAATGAAGAAAGAATTAGAGAAAGATTCAAAATAAATGGCAATCTTGCGAATGCATGGCAGAGATCTGTACAGTGTGTTGTGAACCTACCCAAAATTTGCATGGATAATAGATTATTTTGAAGGATGTTCTTAAGGTGCCATCAATCTTGTGTGTAACTTAATAATGACATTGACATTTTTCTATCATTATTTTTATAGGCTACATGCCAGCAGAAATTTTTGTCACAGTCATCTTTACAACATCACTGCTATTATCCTATGAAGTCTAAAAGTTTCAGCTATATGTCAAATTCTTTAAAATAAACATTTCATCATTGACATGTGTTTTTTAGTTCTAGGGATAAGAAATAGTTGTCACTGTTTATCAATACATAAGTTTTGCCCTTAATTATTAAGTAAAATGTTATGTCAAGCTTGAGTGATTGGCCTGGGCAAACTTTAACATAGATTTTACTGATGCCGCTTCTCAAAAGACTAGTATCATGTAGGTTCTTGGAAAGTGACAGTCATTTACATTAACTAAATTTTTATTAAGTTCAAAAGTAAAAGGAGAATATATAAAATCTTTTTTGAACATAGAGAGAGTATCACCCAGATCTCATCTGATGTGTTGTGATCTATACCTTGGTAATCTGGATGGTTTGTCCTTGATTTCACTGATATTCTCATTTCAGAGTTTGACAACAATGTTCAGATGGATTTGGCAACTTGGATTACACCTCAGTCAAAAGTTATTTGATATACTCTCAGTATGTTTTCTTTTTCTTCCTCAAAGTCCTCTCCTTATTATATGTCCAATTTCATGATTCTCCTTCCTGTCTGTCTTTTGAGTCTCTCCACAGATCATTCTGTATATCTGTTTTTCTTTTCCTCTCCCTATTTAACAATTTAACACTTTTTTTTAGTTGCAAACTGGTCACAAGTAGTCTAGCTTTTCCTACAGTGTTTTCTAGTAATGGCATATCCTTTCAGCAAGATACTGATTGCCTTTCTCATTTTTGCTTATCTGATTGAACAGTCAATCTGGTACTCGTTATAGATTTTGACATGGTGTCTTTCATGTGACCATGTTTCAGGCTGCAAATTAACTTATTATGTCAATTTTTATCAGCTCTTTAATAAGTGACTATGTTTTCCATACACTCATTATTTTACAGGAAAGTATTAATAATAGAAATAGCTTAAATTAAATGAATGTAATTTTTCATGATGTAAATTTTTTAATTTTGAAATTCATTTTTCTTTTATATTTATAATTATATTATGTATTATTTTACAGAAACTGCATACTTCAAAATAGTTTGAAAGACAATTATAGTCAACAGCTAGTATATAAAAAAATGGAAACGGGGTGTGCCCCTTCAGAAGATTTGGTAAGAGATCAAGAAGGAATGATTGTAGTATCTTATGTAATGCCAGTAGCTAAAAATAAGTTTAAAAAAGTCTCATTCTAAAATATTGTAATATAATTTGGGGATTTTATATTTATTTCCTATAGAGAATTGTATAAAAACATTTGTAATGTAATTATGTTTATTCATTATGAAAATATCCTAAGTTTGTTCCTTTTTATAACATTTTATATGCAAAAAAAAATATAAAAGTTTGAAGCATTTTAACGTCACTGATGAAACATCGTGCCCTATTACCATACATATAATTTAAAATTTTAAATATAACAAATGTTTATTTATCAAATGTACTCAAGTTATAATAAATTAACAGTTATAATAAATCTATTATTATAACTGTTGCCTATATCCATAACACCGTAACTGTTATAATCATAAATAGAAATATCATTTTTCTATGAAAATAAAATATATAGTTACTAAAAACTTTAGTGTCTAGTTTTGATAAGGCTAGAAACTATAAAATAAGTTGTTTACATTGTTTTTTCCAGTGAAATTACATCCAAATGTTGAATTGTTTAAACTACATCAAATAATTTTTTTCCTCAAGACTGTAAAAACGCTTAGTTTTTATGAATTATTTTAATCTTTATAGTTTCAGTTTTTTCAATGATGGATTATGTTTTAATCCCTTTAACAATAAAATAAGTTATTAACAAAGTTCCAAGGATTAATTATGTTGATTAAATTAAATCAATATTATGATCATACAAATAATTTTGGGTCTATGCAGAATTATCCTTTTTAATTGTCCAACTAGAAACAGATGGTAACAACTTAAAACCGACAAATGAACATTAAAAAATGCATACAATACAATTGATACCAACTTTTTCTTAGAGGATCCGATGCCAAGAACACAGTAATAAAATTCTTCACAATATCACTTAGGCACAGAGGTCAGCAGATGGATATAAATACAACTGTTTTTTAACTAAGTGATATTGTGAAGAATTTTAATACTGTGTTCTTGCAGCTGGATCCTCTAAGAAAAGGTCGGCGTCAATTGTATTGAATGTATTTTTTAATGTCATTTGTTGGTTTTAAGTTGTTACAATCTGTCTCTAGTTGGACAATTAAAAACGATAATTCTGCATAGACCCAAAATTATTTGTATGGTCATAATATTGATTTAATTTAATCAATAAAATAAGTTATTTAATTAAATAGATCATTTAATTTCTATATTGAAGATTTCTTTTAAATAAACACACTGCATTCCTTTTTGATTTCACAGAAAAGACTCAGAGTTCGTTTATTCTTTTATTATTATAGAATATATATTGTTTGCAAATGTGTACTTGCTCTGTAAATACTGCATTTCATTGAAGTATTACTTTTCCATCCTCTCTACAGTTATAATGTCTGTATAAAATAGTAAATGAGTTGTTGCAAACAATACTGTAATTTAGTTTGATAAAACTAATAAATTACAGACACAACAAACCCCTATATTTATTTATTTATCACCACTAACTTCAGAATACTGTTGTTAAACTTAAAACCCCAGTTTTAAAAATCCCACAAAAAAGTTTTAAAAGATTTTCAATTTAGATCTATTTCAATATTAACAGTTTATATACAAAATACATCATTAATAATGTGTTTAGTATTGAAATGTTGAATGAGCAAATTTATTTTAATCTGTGTAATAACTAGAAAAAAATTACTTCAAGAGACGTTAAAATGGGTAGGTTAGTTATATATAAAATATACAGCTAAGTTCACATATAAATTGAAAGTATTTTAGAGAGAATTAATTAAAAAAAATATATATATGAAAACAGTTTGTTTGGATACACATTTTAGCACTATAAAATATGGAATATTGAATTAAAAGCTGTTTAATATGTGTGTTTATTTAAAAGGAAAAACTTTTTTAAATTTATATTAAAATTTACAAAATAGAATATAAAAAGAAACATTATTTTGAAAATACCATAGATCTACCATAGACATAATCCATAATTTATAGTGCTAAAATGTGTATCCAAACAAAAACTGTTTTCATAAATATGTGATTTGTATTAAGAATAATTTAAAAGTGAAGTAGGGTTATCAAAATGTTTAAAGACTAAAGAAAAATAAAATATTTTGAACATAAAATTACTTAAAAATATCTTTTCCTCCTCCTTTTTTTGTGTAAAGTTCTAATTATATATCAGTAATTTGTTTTGTATATATTAATTAATACAAAAATTTAAAATAAGAAATTGCTTAAAAGCTTAACAACTGCATTTTATCTCATTCTCAGAAGGATTCTCTAAAAGCATTCAGTTAAACAATATTAAAAATAATGAATAATATTTTCATTTAAATTATTTAAAAAACAAAAACATAATTACTTTTAGCACTAAGGAGTTTACATTGGAATGGAATTTAAATTCTTGTTCTACTTTCTTGTTATTATATAATTAATTGGTGTAGACTCTAGAGTGAACATAAAAATATTATTGAAAAAAATAATAATTGGCTTAAATAAAAAGAGAAATGTGCATTTAAATATTGAATGAATATTTTATATATATATATATAATTTTATTAAATATAAATTGGTGTAGTGATAAGTGATCATTATTAAATTTGTATATTATTAAGAGCATGAATGTAGTAAACAAAGAATATGCCCTTTACAAAAATCTGCAACACTCATTACTAAAATCTACATACATTAATCTATTTGGATTATTAAAATTAACGTACATTGTATTTTACCAAACTTGTAATTAAATTATATATTTTGTACATTTGTATATACACTTAATTTTAAAAAACAAAATATCTAATATTCTTTTTAGAAAAAGTAGTAAATTTTCTACTTGTTTTGCTCTAGACTTGTGGAAATAAACTGAGTTGATAATTGTTATGCTGTACATAATGTAAGAGTACAAAGTTTTATTAATAAATGTACTATACTGTATATTAATTTCAAATATTATAAATTCTTTTGTTTATAAAAATAGTGTGCGCTTAATAGAAATATTTAATCTATGTATGTTTTATTATTTTTAAGAACAGATGACAAGTTTTTTGTGATCATTATTAAAAATTAATATATACTTTGAATTATTTTTATAAATTAAATTAAAACTAAAATTTACTATGTTTTAGTGAAGAGTCATAAATTTTAAAAGTTCTGATTTTCAGTAAATGATTATTATTTGAAATTTATTAATCTTATTTAAATCAACACAGTTTTATATAATTGTCTTGATTACCACTGAAATTGCAAAAATATGTTGAGTTTAATTAGTAGTAATTAATATAAAATGTGTTTATTAATTTCAAAATAGTAATTTCTAAAATCTTGTATTCAAGAGGTGAAACAATCTCGTGGTTTTATTATATATGCATATGTATATATTGATGGGGAAAAATGAAAGAGAACTTATCTCTAGTCCTACTCAAAACCAGAAAGTTCTCATCTCTAATATTCTCTGCAATGATAATCCAGATCCATATGAAATATTAAGACAATTTACATTTCCATGGTATGAATCCAATAGCTTACTTTAGCTTATCCTTTAAATAAAAACCAATGGATAATAAATCCTATTGCAATAATCTATTAATTCAGGCATCATATTAACAAACTGATGTAAATATCTTTTTTGGGACCAAACTCTGATAGATATTTGTTAGACACTCTCTTGATGAAGGACTGGGCTTAGTGACAGCCCTATATGTATGCTTCTTAATCTCCATTGTTTTTCTCAGTAGGAGGTGAACATCTTCCTCTTTATAAATTTATATATACTGTATGTATATATAAAGAACATACACTGTCGGTCCAAACATATCTGTTTTGTTAAATTGTTAGTAAAATTTTGAACCCAACACATTCTTCATTATTAAATATTCAAGCCAAATTATTACTTTATTACATCAGGCTGTATTAATGCTACTAATTACCAATTAAAATTCAAGTATTATTTATTAATTATGAAGAGATGGCACCTAACACTTATCTCTAGACTAAATTACTTCCTACTTCATGTAATTTGCCTAGGATTTTTACCTTTTGACTTATAATAGAAATTGTTGTATGGTTTCTTTTATTGGATACACAAGATATAAGATTGACAGAAACTAGTACAAGTTATTAAAGTATTTGATGATACCATTATCTAGTAGATATATAAATATCCGCTATTGATAAATTTTATTTAAATGAATAATATGCTAACTTACATACAGTCCATGATTATTAGTGAATTTTATAGACTTTAAATATAGTATTTTTGAATAAAATTTCAAATGAATGTGTGGTTTTGATTCTGATTGCCATTCATAGATTTTTAATACAGAAATTAGAATACAGTAGACTCCCCTATAACACTGTTGATAATTCCGTGTTGTACGAGTCACTTAGATTTTACAAATATGTGAGTCGTGCACAGCCCAGCACACGTATTTGTAAAATCTAAGTGACTTGTACAACGTGGAATTCATATAACATGGAATTATCAATATTGTTATAGAGGGGTCTACTGTATAAAAATAATTATAAAGTTTTAAGATACTAAAAAGTTGCAATGTCACTACTGTTTGTTTTATCAGTGAGAAAATCATTGTATGATCTCCTTTTAGACTAAAAAGTAATAAAAAAAAAAAAAAATTGATTACTTTGTAAAGTTTAAATTCCTAGTAAATGTTTATGCACAAAATCAACTTAGCAGATATTGAAAATAGAATTTGATATCAATACACACATTTATTTTTTAGCATTGATGATTTTAAATTAAACAATGGAAAGAGCAGTATTGTTAGGAGGGGAAAGCTGTATAGTTTGTGGGATGCAAATCTATTCATATCATTCTAAACTAAACACTTTTTTGAATAGTAGTTTATTTCTAAGAATACATGTTCTTAGTATAAATTTTTATATGTAATTTTGTTAAACTATTTTTTTATGGCATGATAAAAGCTGTAAAAAGAGTATCTATTCTTGAACATAAAGAAATATTTTGATCAATCCAAAAAATGTGTTAGTTTATGAAATTAACAATGGCTTCATTTTTTATATGCTATATGTAATATTTTTGTGAGTTTGTTGTTATTTATCATTTCTAATTTAAATGTATTTATGTATTTCTATACATATGAATAATTAAGATTTCAGATTTTTTTTTACTTCAAAATTATTAGTAAAAGTTAAAATAAATATTAAACATTTTATTAATATAAAATATGTGAAATTTAATATGGAAAATGGCAAATTAACAATTTTTACCTGTTCACTGGAATTTTAAAAAATATAAATTGTCCAAATTTTTCACTCAATTTTTAACTTAGCAGAGAATTGATATTCTAATATAAAAACAGATTATTAGAATTATAAATGATCACTAAAATTTTCTCTCTAAACTGTGTTGATTTAAAGTTTTAAGCTTTTGAAATAATGTTTATAAAACTTTCTCATTAAAACTTGTATACATTCCTAGAAGCTGCATTGATATATTTAAGAAACCATTTTCTTCAAGCATGTGAAGTTCTGCTTGCTCTATATCATCTTCATGTTTTTTTTTCTTACTGCAAATTATTTCAACTGTAAATACATAAAAAATTTATAATTACCACAGTTTTTAATATTTGATATATCTACTTGATCAGAAGTTCATAAAAATCTGTTAAGCTTTAATTTCTTATTAAGTACTGTACATAAGCTTTTCTGTACCTGCTTCAGTTAGATTTTGCCTGTCTGTCTTTGCAATTGGTCATTGTACTGTATTTATTTTTATTATGTAAAGTAAAAAAATAATAAAATGATTATTATTAATATATAAATATATCTTGTTAATTTCTTCATAACTAGAGATTAGCATTCAGATTTAATTTAATATGTACTTATAAAAAATATCAATTCTTTTCAGACCCAGTATGTTTCTTTTATTGAAATGGAATCTGGAAATATATAATAGAAAATGCCATAATTCTAGTGATTTCTGACTGTGATATAATTTCTGAATAGAAGAAAATTTTTATATATTTAAAGTAGATATACCAAATGCAATATTTTTTTTTTACGTTTTCTAGAGTTGTCCATTATACATTTTAGAAATAAATTTTTAAGAATGATACTATATTAATAAGAATGTTAATAAAGTTTTATTTTTTTAATTTCATCTGTTAGCTTTATTTCTGTGTATGTATGTGTGTGTGTGTGTTTGTTTGTTTGTTTTATTACAGAGAAATGAATTATTTTGCTAAATGCATTGAATCACAGATTCAGATTTTTTATTAAAACGTACAAAGTACATAGCCCGATGCTGCAAAGTACAATCAGGCTAGCAATACAGTACAGATAATATTGGATACATTTGATATAATTACAACAGGATTAGATAATGCAATTGAATATTGCGCAAGTCCAAAACATATGAATTCTGGCATGGAGCCAGCAAGAAGAAACAATGCAACAGAAGAGGGGAGCACCGCACAGAATGCCGAATGTTAATATGTTATAATTAGTAAAGCAACAAGATATGATACTTATGCACAAAATATACATGATGCCTGGGAAGGTGTCTGCGAGAAACAGTACAAGAAGAGTGCTGACACTTCGCATAGAATGCTAAATGTGGAAAGGGAATACAATTAACACAAAATAATCCCGGATAAATAACAAGCAGTCAGTAAGTAAATAGTTACAGTTACGTACAAGTTTGAGACAAGCAAGGAAAAGGTCTAGTTGATGAGCGTGGCCGCATGGTACTTTTTTACCAGCTACTGGAAGAGGTTAAAAGATTCTTCATTCTCAATGAGATCATAGCAGTTGTAAGGCCATTTGTCGCCATTCCTGCTTGTAGTTAATTCCAGTTCCAATCCTTCTCGGTGATGGGACATTCGAAAAGATAATGCCTACTACCATTTTTTGCAGTAAACGCAGGTATTGCTGCTTTCAAGTGAAAACGAGGTACGAGTTGAACCTAAGTTTTTCATAAACCTACCATGGTTTATGAAAAATTGGGTTAAGATTGATCATTTTAATTAACACTCATCTATTACTGATGAGTTGGCTAATGTTGGGGAAGAACTGATGAGTGATGGAATAATTCTCATCATCCCAATCATCCTAGCAGCACTTTTAGCAAGACAGTCGGTGCGTTCGTTGCCGGCAATGCCTGTATGCGAACGAATCCATTGGAATCAGTACCTGAGGAGCTAGAGTGGAAGAGGATGGATTGTATGTTGGCAATCATAGGGTGAATGAGTGATAGTGCCGAGGCGCTATCAGAGGTAATGGTAATGTCTTTGCTATGAAAATGGTGACCGCTCCTCTCAACGGCACGGAGGATTGCATAAAGTTCTGCCTGGAAAACAGCAGAGAGGGTTTAACCGGAAGAGCCTATATGTTGTTTCAATACCATTCTCGTAAGCGACAAAACTGCAGCCAATTTGCCCGTTGATACCGTACCCATTGGTGTAGATTGTAATAACAATTTAGACGACGGTCGAAATTTTGCTTAGCAGTTTTCCTTTGGTAAAGATAAGCTTGGTGCTTGGAGGCAAAATGTAGAAAACAATAATACAGGTAAAAAAAGCCTCTTCCAAGCGCCAAGCTTGTGTTTATCAAAGGAAAACTTATGAAAAATTTTGACGTCTAAATTGTCATGACTTTACTCAGCAAAATTTTTTACATCTCAGATATTTTTGTTTGCATTAAACAACCTATAAACATTTTAAAATAATTTTAATTTAAATACCCTCGCTGGTCACCGTCGTTCTCGAGTACATCCGCCATTTTACAACAGATCTCGCGATGCATTGCCCAACGTAAACGTGTAGCGCAACAACTTGTTTTAAACCAGTTCAAATGTCAGACGTGTACTTCTGTTTTCCGTACAAGTTTAAAGTTTTGACTTTGGTCACAACCTCTCTTATTTATCCACGTTCAAACTCTGTCGTTTGTTGGTGTTGCACTCTTGTGAATCCTGGAAACATTTTTACAGCTCGCTATCCTCGATACACTTGTGTGACTCCTAAACAGTTCTGTATTTATAACCCAAACTCGACAGCTAAGAGGGCATCTCTGAGCCTAGACGTATGCGCTTACTCTGTAATTTCCATCATTTGCATTCCGCTTCCTGATTTGCATATCCTGTAAGTTTCAAGTTAATATGATTTTTCCTTCGTAGTGTTGCAATTTTCATAAACAGCAGTGTATATTGTGTTCGTGTTAGCATCTATTTCGTTTAATATCTAAATATGGAGTAATGGTTTAGAAACGAAATTTGTCATGGTAACTTGTGTACAATAGGTATTAATACTATTAAATTTTGGTGGTTAAAGGTCGAGAGGTGGAGAAATAGAGGGTCATGATTCGTATCATATCTCGAGAGAGGTGGGGCTTAATGAAGATTTTACTCATTAGCACTTACAATTTTTTTATAAAATTCATCTCTACCCTCAAAATTAAGCTTTTTGACATTTTATAATAATTAATAATATAAAAGTTATTTTTTAAATAAAATCTCATAACAGCCGGAAAAGTTACGCAACTCGTTGGATTTTTATGATTTAGAATTTCGTATATTATTAATTACGCAAACTGTCAGTATGAAGAAGACAATTGATACATATTATACTCATTTTATATATAATACAGTACTGTAGTTTGATTTTTTATTATCTGATAATGTAATCGAGATGGGTTAATAATAATAAGCGCAGAGCCCAATAGTTAGGAGTTGAAAGTTGAAATTTGGTATACAGTTAGTGTATGTCATGAAAATGTACACTAAGAAGGGGTTTGTTTATGAATTCTAGATGGAGAGGATGAAGAATTACCCTGAAGAACTCTGCTTGTACTGTACTATTTTAGATGCAGTTTTTTGCATTTTTGCGGGAATTGAACATATTTTTAGATCCATCTAAAAATTCTAATTAGCCTCGGAAGAGGGGGGGGCCTAATTCTTGCACTCTGTGAAAACGGGTAAGATCGGCTATAATATAATAATCTTAATTTTTGCTATCGTTACTTTTTGTCCGAACAACACCGGGCTCATTTGCTAATAATTAATAAACCGTGTATTTTAAACCGAAAAATAGATGGCCTAGCGATCAAGATGGCAGCCTACCAGAATCGAAAAATCCCCAGGAATTTTTCGGGGAAGTGATCCGTCCGGATATGTCGGGCCCCGTCCCTCACCACCGGGCCGCCCCTTTGTGGACCTGGCCGAATTCGTAACTGGCTTGCTAAAAGAGTCCCTGTTAGTGCCCACATTGGTGGAAAGAGTTTAAAAAACCGAAAAATATGACACATTTTTTTCATCGTAAATAAATTCATGATAAATGTATAAATACTCTGGCAATTAAAGCAGAAATTATTCATTTTCCATAAATCGCAATAATCAATTTTAAGTACTATTCTCCAATATTTAACGAAATTCGGGTGTTTTTTTAAACAAAGTAATATTTCGAAGTATGTTAACAAATAATTTTCCGCTAACCGTTTTGATCAATTGTTTAATTTTCGCCCGTTTATGTATCATAGAAAAGAAAATCAATATTTTTCAAAAGTGCCTGTTAACAGTTATTCATCCACAACAATTTCCATTACAATAATGTAGCCAATTTACATCCATCGATCTTTACGTATTCTTTATACGTTACGGGAATAAAAACATGTTCCTGTGACATAAAAATATTCACGAATCTCGAATCGAATATGACACAATCCAAATTACTAGTCAGATATTCTATTACTATGCCCGAACATGGCACGAACACATGTTAGTTCATTTAACCATAAAAGATATTTCCCTATCTCCATTGAAATGTAAGGTTAAGCCGGTTTGAAACATTATATTCTATTGAATAGTGGCAATACAGTATTCTCATTGGCGCAATTAAACATACTTCAGTCGTTGTGGTGAAGAATCGTGTTGAAATGTAATATTTTTGATCATGTTAGATTGTTAAATCTTTTTTCCTTCTAACAACGATGATTTGCATCACCATCTATCAGGGTAGGTTTTTCGATGGAGGCTCCATGCTTAAAAATTCTAAGAAAATTTGATTTAAAAAAATTATTTTTTGCAAATATTTTTGGGCCCCACTAATAATATTTTCCCGAGGTCTCGCAAACCTCCAATTTTATTGGAAATTCAGGTTCTTAAATTCTTCTTCAAGACTTATCAAAAGTTTTCCTTCAATTGCTTCAATCCTTTATAATTAAATTCCATAATTAAATTTGTTAATAATATAAAATATATTTTAATTTAAAAATTTATAGA
>NW_019384680.1:373850-499149 GCF_000671375.1 Centruroides sculpturatus
ATAATAATAATAATAATAATAATCTATTTACAAACTTCAAAAAACGTTGAATTTCTGTATTTTTATTTTAAATGATTTTTAATTAAAAAAAGAAAAACGATATATTTTAAATAATTGATAAAAGATGGCGCCACTTGACTATTGTACACACGTTAACAATAGTCTTTCTACTATTTTTATAAGAAAATATAGGTCTAACGTAGCGTAGAGACAGTTTCTATAAGTAATTATGATAAATGCTTAATACATTTTGTAGAAATAAGTAATACAAGCTTAATTCTGTTTTTTTTTTTTTTTTTCAACAACACGTTTTTAACATAATGTAAGCACGATCACATTATGTTAAAAACGTGTTTTCGAAGAATATAAGTTTTAGAATAACGACCGTAAAAATTTCACTTTAATGATTCCTAAAATGATGGACACGTTTTAAAAAAAATTTATGCTATTTTTTTACCTCTTATATGCAAATTTTTATGTATTTTTAGATTAATTTTTTATTTTTATTTTTCTGGTTCTAAAGCTATGACCATTTTGTAAATATGGTTTAATCTATAGATTTGTGCGATTTGTTAAAATATTTGACGTCATTTTGTAATGAGTTAAAAAGATCTCTGACGTAATTTTTTTCGAATTTCTCAATGTAAAATTGAAGAGTACACATTATCAAAAGAGCAGACCTTATATTTGTACTGTATCGTGCTAAAGCCATTGGTATTGGTTCCCTAAATATTTGGCATATGTCCTTGTTTTCAATGCAGCAAAAGGAAATACGAGAGAAGTCATTATTTATTTGTGTAGAGCTTCTTTTAAAAACATCTTAAGCAAACACGACCCGAAAAAACAGGAGAAAGAGAGAGAGGAAAAAAGAGTGGAGCCATCAGTCACATCGGCAACCATCTAATACTGACGCATCTCGGAGTCTCCATCAGTTTCCCACCAGATCCCATTACGTGCGACCGAGCTTCGTTTATTGACAAGCGTCTGACCCGCAGCCAGACTCCTCAAGCTTCATTAATCCCTATTATGCCATGTCCTATTGCAAAACTGCACCACAAAAGGACCAGGCGTCAATTTCTCGTGCCGGCGCCCTCTGATTGGTTACGTTCTTAACTTGTCTATTTCATGCGGCTTACAAGGTGATAACCCTAACACGTCTCCCCCTGGCTGTTACGACGCATGAGCGACCAAGCGTTGGCAGTCCAGTGTGTCGACGACTTTAATAAATGACCTTCGATCGTTCGAACAGCCAATCCAGCCACAGGTCAAACATTTTGAATTTCAATGGTTAATGGGTGGGTAAGTCGGGGAGTTAATTTGATCAAAAGATCTCTTTTATTCTTTTGCCTCCTCCCTTCTCACTTTTCTAGTGTTGTCGATAGGAGGTTTCTCTGCCGGATGATTGAATCAATATTGTTAAGAAATACACCAAAAATACTATCGAATGACATCATTGATGTTTTTTTCTTTCCTAATTTTATCTCTATTATTAACTCCGTTTTGCCTGGAAAAATTGCCTTTTCTTTTTTTATTAACACCGAAGGAATTTTTAGATTTAAATTTAGAATTTTTAAACTTAAAAATAAAGTTGCATGGTTTATAATAAAGAAATAAACAGTGTTTTATGTATAAACCCATTTAAAATTCAGAAAATTAACGGTTTGAAATGTTTTAAACGAGTATTTTTTTTTTTTAATTTTAATAGAAATTATCCCTTATTTTCCTTTGCAACATCTTTTTCGGGTAAAAATCTTTAATTTCTCCCCTCCCCCTCCAAACACTTGCGGGATAAACATTAATTAATGGAAACAAATCGAAAACTAAGTTCATAAATATGAAACTAGCTGAATTTTTGAATTTTAACGATCTTATGGGTCAAAAATAAATCTGTTATTAGAATTTTATAAAAGATCTATTGTCTATTTTATAGTCCAATTCGCCATATTTATTTTTAGAAAAAAAAATCATCATTTGATTAAAGGTTCAATTTCCAAAATGAAGAGTTTAAACTCTTCTTTCTGGAGATTGTTGCCTAAAATATTGGTTTATCTTTCTTTTTCAGTTTTAGATATGATTAATAAAACTATTTTTTCTCCTAGACTTTTAAATTTTGTACAGTTAAACCTGTCTAAAACGGAAACTTGTCTAAACCGGAAAAAATATTCGATACCGTCTGGTTTACACAGGTTTTACTGTGTTACGAAAACTCTTGCAACGGAAAAGAGAAAGGAGCAAAACAATTTATCTTGGTGTTATAAAGAAGTGTTTTATATAATATAATGCCAACGAAAAATGTAATAAATAGACATAAAATTTATTGCAGTAATACCTGTGTAAACTGGAATAGTACGGTACCGAATATTTTGTTCGGTTTTTGTTTTGATCGGGGTTCTTTAAACACAGAAAATTGCTCCGTTCCGACGAATTTTTTTTTCTTTTAGACGGGTTTTCGTTTTATTCAGGTTCCATGTTAGACAGATTTCACTGTATTTTTCTTATAAGTTATAAGGCATATGACTACATTGCAACATAATTTCACATGAAGTAACCGTAAAGTTTTAAATGTATCCATCAATACTCTAATGTATATAAATATTCGTATTAAATACATGGATATTATTACTGTATTATATATATAATCTATATATTAAAACTTTATTAATATGTTTTAAATCTAATTCTTTATCTCTGCATCTGTGAATTTAAGACAATGTCAATGAATTCAAAGGCACACTTACATACACAAAAACGTATGAATAATTAACTAAAATGTTATTATATATTTGAAATATCCTCAATTTTAATATCATTTAATAATTAACATACACTTAAATATATAATTATCCTGTAAATTTCGATTTTTGATGAATTACAAATCCATTCTCTCGCTTAACATTGGATGATTTCGATGAATAATTATTGTCATCGTGGCTAATATCATTTTTAATAAAGTCCATCCTAATCGAATTAATTTAATAAGTTAAGCCGTACATTGCTTTACATTCTGTTCTTTAGAAATTATCGACCGCATTTCTGCTTTTAGATCATAAATTCCTGGATGGATAAAAGAACAATAAGCGGGTGCCATGGGTGGTGGGTGTTTAATCGCAGCAGCGATACAGACGACAGGCAGAAATCGCAGCAATCGGACGAGAAGCAAACCATCTGCTTTCGCAATGAAAGGAGTTTGGAAGCGACCTCAACCACCCGCAGTCGTGCAACCTCAATTAACAGGACTTGTTCGCTATCGTTTGTCCTCCAAAGCGAGGAAATTGGTTCCGCTTGATCACAACACGGTCGCTGCTATCATAAACACCACCGAAAAAATGGTAATATCGTCGAAAAATTTCGTTGCAGGCAAACGAAAACGCCATTTTCTAACACCGGAATGATTTATTTATTTATTTAATTGTTAATTAATTATTCTTGAAAAATGAGCGGATTGCTTTTAAAATTGAATTTAATGATAGCCCGTGTGGCTGTGATGATTCTTTATCTTTTCTTGAAGTAGTGGATTACCATTGGCATCAATTGATGTTCTTTGATGTGTAAACGAAAATTTATGCATTTAGCATTTAAAAAACTTTATAATTTTGTGCCACTCCTGAGAAGTTGAGAATCAGTAGCCTGTGGTAATTCATAGAAAATACACTCAGCAGGGAGAGACTACAGCCTATATAGCCTATGGTATTGTTGTTGTTTTGTGACGCCTTACTAGATTGCTGTTTAAATTTTATACGAATTATTAGAATATTTTTGGACACTTAAATATTTTGAAGAGTTTTTATTTCTTTAAGTATTCTAAATATAGAAATTATGTATACATAAGAGAGGTTTTAATTGGATTTTTACACCACTCAGACCTTACAAATTGACGTTTCTTCAATGTTCAATATTCAGTACTTAACATTGAAATCAGTTAATATTTAGTTAAATGCAACAAAGTTCGTTAATTTTAAATTGTTTTGGATTATTGGACAGAATTATTATGTGATAGATCTGATTATAATTATGATGTCAGACATATGAGATTTAAACGTGTCAAAATAATTTTTATTAAATTATTTGTGTTTTCGCCCATTACAAAAAGTTTAAAAAGGCGAAAATTTCTACAAACCGATGAAAGAAAAAGTATTTTAAATTTTCTAAAGAAGCGAGGAGTCCCGGATCAAGTTATGAAGATTGTTAAATGGGAACAATTCGCAAGTTCTAGATAAGAGTTGAACTCCGGCAAGCTCCAACATATTATTCATTTGGAGTTTCTTTTCAGGAATAACCACTTAAGTCGTCTAGTCCGACAAAGAAGTAAAAAATTACCCAGAAATGAATCTTTTGAAGAAGAAACGCGCGGCAAAGAAGATTGAGAAATCTCGTCCATTGATTGCGCGTCTCTCCAGGTGTTAGCCAAAAAGCTCGATTGGTGCTCACAATCGCCTATAGTCAAATAATACACATACGGTACATGTATATAGACACACCCCGAGTTTATTGTGAAGAACCGAGCCGCATTGCCCCCGAGGGACTCTGCAGGGAATCGTGTTCGCACCCTGACAAAGAAGCAACTTGTTGACCTCGGTCACGCTGCCACTCTTGTCGGGGGTCGAGATGTAGAACGAACACCTATTGTCACCGGGCGACTTTAAGTGACTGTCGCCGGGACCAACGGTGTTCCGCATCATCGAACCCATCCTATGTGCCAAGAGCATGAAGGAAACTCGCCGTCCCGCCGCGACGCGCTGCATCACCATGGATGGCGACAAAAGACGTTCCGGTGACTACGTCGTTACCAACAGGATCCTAGTTCATGCGGACTCCATTAAAGTAGAATGCGGTCGCCTGCTCCTTAACAACCAAAGAAACTCAAACTGACCGTTGAAGAGAGCAATACTGGCACTTTGTGAGAAACTCAAAAGGCTCTCCGCTTCGCTGCCTCGATTGAGATTAACCCTTGCTAGGGCACATAAAAACTAGCCAAGGTTATACACTATACTTGATTTATTATATGCAACCAACTAGGTTAAACAGTTTTATCGCATCATCACCGTTTGCTAAATTCCCCAACGCTTGCTACTCGCTACCTCCATATAAATAGGTTCTTACTGAGTGTTAACTGATATACTTACACTTATGCCTTCTATTCGTGTTACAGGAGTGCTCTTGCTCTTATTTTTTACAAAGAAATTATATATATATATTTTTAAATTAACGCTAAACTTACTTTTTCTTCCAACGAAAATGTAAAAATATGCTAAAATAATTCCTAGAATAATAATAATTATTAAGGAATTCAACATAATTACTTTATGTATGAACTAATTAATTAAGTTATATTTTTCATTTTAATAGTTTAGGCCTATATAAAACCAATATTTTAGGTTAAATTTAAATTAAATGAATATAGGTTAATATTTCTTAATAATAAAAAAATATTAAAAAATAATTAATAATATTACTTAATTATTTGTTTATAGGCGTGTAAATCTGCTGTTTTTCTAATATGAGAATATTTCTGGAACACACAACACACAATACACACCCCAACACAAACATACAATACAATACACACACGCACACAAATCTCGATATAAATGTACTTCGAGTTTTTCTACTGTTTTATCTAAAAACTATTTAAATTCTTTTACTGTTTCAAAATCATTCTATTTAAGTCTGTCATTTTTAAAGAGCTTTATTCTTTAAAACAGAAAGTATTCACAGTATTATCTGTGTGACAGTTGTTAGCCTACTTTGAAGCTATTATGATTGTTTTTCTGATTAGCCTAGTCTAATCAGATTTGCTACAGATTTTCAATACTTTTTTGTAGAAGGGAAAAAAAAGTATAGGCCTATTTATAATTTTGTAGGTAGAATATTCATTTCGGAAGCTCTTAATACCAATTTTTAATAGTATAATTTTAATAATTGATGGTAAAGTGACCGTTGAATTACCCGCACGTGTGCTTTGAAAGTGTAATTGCAGGATTGGCTTTTGATGCAGTCATATTTTTTTTTTTCCTTTGCCTCATGGAAAACACAATGAATAACGTACCAAATGGCTGTCATTCACTATATTCTTTTTTGTTTGAATAAAGGGGATTTTACAATGTAATCACTAATGCATAGACATTTAGTCCAACTGGGTGAGTCGACCGGGTGTTTGGCACTTTCAATGTAATCGGGAAGGGATTTTTGTCGATTCTTTCATAAATTTCTTTCTTGGTGTTACAAAGCAAGAATGGCAAGAGCGAGATAATGATTTATTCTTTCACATTACATAAATTTAATTAACTGTCACTCTTTTAAAATTACTTAAGTGATTACAAGAATTTAGTGCATAAATTCTATGCATTCCCATTGAATACACTGTCTAAAACTCAGAAATAAGATGACAACAAATCACTAAAAGTAGAATTCTATCAAATTCAAAGAGATAATTAGGTTTAAAATTTTCTAATTCCTAAAATTCAATTAAACAATATTAATTGTTCATCTTAAATGGACTGTGTTATTATATAATCTATTTTTCCATCTAATAAGTAAAATCTAACTCCAATTATTAATAGTTTAGATATGATTAGAGTTGTTAAGTGACTCGGATTAATTACAGAAACTAAAAAATGATTTGAAAATCTTATTTAGTGGCTGTACGATTGAAAATTTTGGCGTATTTTGAGGTGGAAAGATGTATTAATTTTAATTTATAGGGAGTAGTTGTGAAGGGGGTTAATTCAGGAATAATTTATATAGATGTAGCATTAAGATTTACGTTGATTTATAATGCACCCGATTCAACAGAACACGCTTTTTTCATACTTAGAGTCTATGTAACGTTAAACGACAAACGTTTTAATCAATAATTGTACTTGAAATTAATATAAACAACTTGAATTAACTTATCGTTGATTCAGATTGTTTACATTTGAACTAATGCAACAGAATAACAGTAGAAATACTTCATGTTTTTCTTGTCCTGTATTTATAATTTACAAGTTTTAATATATTTTCTGATAATGAAGTGTTGGTGTTTTTTTTATTTTAATTGTAAAGACAATTCTAAATTCCTTTCTATTGTTTCTCGTGGTTAATAATTGGCTTAGCAACTCTTCCAGAATTTTTTCCAGGAACGTAATTAATGATGAAGATAAAGTAGGATTTAGAGCTTAGATTTTTTCGATCTTCTGTGAATATATTCTTTTTTTATTTTTATTTTTTTTTCACTTAATGAAAACAGTGGACTTAAACTTTCAGACCTTTTTTTTTTTTCTTAACAGACAATTATAATTATACATTTTTAAATGAATTTCATCTAATTTCTCATTAACGTTGCCTAGTCTTTATTCTATTATTCTATTAAAAAATATATATATATTGAGTTCTTATTATTTTTTGGAGACGTCTAATTTTATTATGAATAAATCATAACAGTTCACAGGAGCCTAATATACAAATTGGCCTTAAAGTCGGTTAACTTTTTAAACCTGCCGAATTGCTTGCTTAAACGTAGCTTAAACTAAGCAATTCGGCAATTCTTACACAGGGAGGATCTCATTTTGAATAGATTTTGCTAATTTCTTAATCAATAAAATGATATTTCGAATTTAAAAAAAAGCAAATTAGTTTTTACAGCGGTTAACCTACTTTTGGGCCACCTTGTATTTCAAGAAAATAAATAGTTTATAGATCTATAACCAGTGTAGTTTTTTTTTTAAATATGTTGATCTATAAATGATTGTAATTAACCAATTATTAAGACTCCGCATGTAAGTCTATGAAAATAATATAAATATGTGTATCATTCTTTTCATAGTATCACATATAATTTCATAATAATCTAACTTAACATAATGCTAGAAGATTTATTTATTTATTATTATTATTATTTTGAAAACCCTTGTAACCCATATAAAATATATACTGTTTATACAGTCAAACTTCTAATAATGGACACCTCCTAACAATGCTCAATTTCTTATGTTTCCGTCAGTGGCCGTTGTTCAGAGGTTTGAATGTATGAGAAATTAATTCGTTTGTTGTCTTATCTTATTACATAGGCCTATTGGATCATACAATAAAGTTATCATTTTTAAATACAGTTTAAAAAAAATACTACTTTTTGCGTATTACTTATTTAACAAAGTAATTTGTAATACATAAAAATGTACCGTACATAAGTATAATATTAAAGCTAAGCAACACGAACTTCTACTTATATAATTAAAGAACAATTCTATAATAAAATAACCGTTAAATTTCAAGAGCTAAATAAAGAAACAGAAGAAAATAGCCCAAAGCAATCGATTGAGGGTCGAAATTGTTCATTTACACGGCAATGTAATACGAGAGCCAAGAAAATTGATGGGTGCAGACTCGTTGCAGAATCGATTCTCTCTCTCTCTCTCTCTCTCTCTATCTTTTTTTAATTGTTTTATGTTCATTACCGCCTAAATGGCCTAATGAAGAAAAGTTTTAAAAAAAACAGGAAAGAATGTCGCTTCCTTAAAAGCCATTGTGTAATAGTCCCGTGTTGGTTACAGCACGTGCCGTAATAAACGATTGTCGCCCGGTCACGTGGTCAGAAAATTGACGTTGTTTGTGGTAGTAAACAGGGATGGCGGACGATTGGCGGCGGGGATCTACCACCACACCCTCATTTTCACTAAATGCACTAAAGTGGAGAAACGTCTCACGTGTAGTAAACCAGTCTCTTCACTGCACTACCGGATTGCTCTTGGCTATGTGAAGAGAATTGGAAGTGAAGTTGACCTCGTAGTTATATACCGGGGAGAGCGTTCAAAAGTTTGACAGGGGCGTGCTTTTACTTTCTAGAACTCGGACCCCATTTTGACCCCTGTGGTGATAATAACCTACCTTGTGTGCACTATTGGACCGTGAATGGATCAAAAGTATAGTTTTTGTGTTATTTCTAACAAGAAAATTATAAGCTTTCTCTTTATAAATAATTGTTTTGTGGTTAGATATTTGTTTGGGCTTCGAGAAAATTATAACTGTGAAATCTTCAATCAGCCTCAGATTTTTTATTTTTTATTTTTTCTATGGAGGTTCCTCCATTATTCTGAAGACGTTTCGAACCGTATTACGTTATTAAAATTAATAATTTTATAATAATTATGATTGATTTAAAATGATTTTTTTAAGAATTTCGTTAGAAATAATGATTGATTTTTTTAACAATAAAAACAAATTTTTTAAAGCATTTTTCTGTACGGTGATATTGTTTTCATTAAGGTTAAAACCACTTTTAGATTTTGGAATCCCCCAAAAATTAAATAATTAAATAAATTATAACCTTACACGCTTGAGCATACGATTCTTTATCTATTTTTTGCATCGATGAAAACCCCAAAAATTAAATAATTAAGTCTAGAACTCTCTTGGCACACAGATACATAAAATTTGATTGATACGGACCTAGAAGTTACGACAAAGGAATAAAATCAATTAAAAGAAGAAAAATAGTTCGATTTTCCAACTTATTATGATAAAATACTTAAAGAAAGTGACGAAACACAATAGATAGTCTCTATCATCCTTCTTGTTGACCTCTAAAGGTCAGAGATATTTCAAAGTTCGATCATTTTTCTTATTCAAGGATCTCATATATTTAACTTTAAAGAAATAGTTTATTTTTATTTTAACTCAATTTATCGTTAGACGTAATTTATCCTTCTACTGTTATGGCCGCTAGTTTTTGGTAATATATTAAAGCCTACCCTTCCGGTTAAGAGTTAGTCATCCCCCGTCTGGTCGCCTCCCATCTGTCGACTCGAGTTTGTCCTAAGACCACTCTCCAGATCGTATTTCTATGGTGTAACGTTGGTTGTTGGCTACATCTCAGGCGCTGTTCTTGACAGCTTGTGATTCTAAGCATAACGAGGTCTGGCAGACTTGTAATGGAATAGCCCCCTTTAGATCTATTCTGTTTCCTCGTCGCTCATTATATTTGTCATCTTTGTTTATTCGTTGTTTTTTCTCACTACTTTCTACTATAATCCTCGCTTAGAAAAACATGCTTTGCTTCTTCTTTACTCTTCCATAAGCGCCGAGATCCTATTATGAAGTCGTAATTTTTAACGAAGAAGGAAGTGAAATTTGTTTTTTAACTTTAAATAAACCAATTAGTAGAGAAGTATTCTTAAAAATTCAATATATATTTTTAACTCTTCTACCTCGTGGGGCCTTTATAGCTAGTCCATTATCAATTCTGTCAGGCTCACAATGAATGAGGAATAGGACCCGAAAAATTTTAAAAATTAAATAGCATAAACTTATATTAATGAGAGGATTTTAAGTATAATTTACAGCATCCCATATCAAATTATATGCTCCATTATAAATTTAAGTTTATGTAATTTCTTTATTTTGTAAAAAATAAAACATAACTTTGTGTAGACTCTATTACTTAAAGGATTAACAGATGTTTAATTTCTTAAGAGTATAGCTATATCGTAGATTCTTAGCTATTTAATTATAGCATACTTTATAATATAAGATTAATATTTGTTAATGCAGTAGCACCTTCTTAACTAGTTACTATAGAAACTAATAAAAGAATACATAAAAATTGAGTTAATAAATTCTTTTCCAGCTAAAAAATTTCCTCGAAAGCATAAAAAAACTGATCTCTATTAATCGTTTCGGTGGAGAGAATTATCCCCACGAGACCAATAGGTTGGAAAGAGGGAAAAAATGAGGGGAAGGAAGAGGGAAGAGCTACATGGCTCAAATAACGTGGACAACTGGAGCTCTGACAGGACCATCTGTCTTTAACCATTTCTCTCTTTTCATACAAAGCGCTATTGTTGGAGAAAATTAGATGTCTTGTTTTTCCTGATTTACTAGAGAGGTGTGAGGTAAAGCCTACATAATTCAGATGATGCCACCTAGCGGTAGTGACGTCAATACACCGATGTACTAATTTTGTAATAACGTTACGAGCTTTAGACGTGGAATTAAGGGCGTTAAAGAATATTTCATAGCCACCGTCGCTCCGTATTTTCCTGGAACGGACAGTGTAGAGCACGTCGTGAGAACAATAGAAGTGTTTGTTATTTATGTCGTTCACGCTTTAATATGATTCGCCTAGCGGTTCTGTGTTGTTTATTAGTAATAAAGGCAGTGGAAAGATAGTCCTGCCTTTATAACCTTGTACTACTTGTAATCTATTCCGAGTCAGATTGCTACAAGTGTACTGTACTTAACGAGCATTTGTTAACCATGCTTATACAACACTATGCAATGAATTAGTCGGAAAACATGTTTAAATGTAAATCTATTGTAATGAGAGATATCACTTGAATTGTTTAACAACTCCATGTAAATCATATAAGTTATGCTTCGTAAATTCTTGAACGTAACGAATCTTTGTGGCACACTTGGATCGTTTATCTGCCCATGTTACAATGAATAGGCTGTGGGTTTTATTTATTAATATTAACATAAACTAATAACCGAGGGCTTCTAAAATATTATTATAGTTTATTGAATTGTTACATAAATTGATTTTCGATATAAATCTTGCCCTTAATGTGCAAACGTATAAATTACATAATGTGCTTGCCATATTTCTATTAGGCTACATTAAAACCTGTGTAAATCGGAATTGCACGGTACCGAATATTTTTTTCTGTTAAGCAGGTTTCCGTTTTATACAAGGTTTACTGTATTTAACGTTCTACTAATAAATAAACTAGAAGTAATTAATTTAAAATTTTAATAAATTATTAAATTAATAATCCTATACAAAAATAATTTTAATTATCCAATTAATAATAAACATTTCTATTATCAGACTTTAACAGAACAGTTTACATTTCATTTAGCCCTATCCTAACATATTTTAATAAATATATGTCTAGATGTAAAGAAATTAAATTACTAGTATATTTTCTGCATGCTAAATTAATTTTTAAATACTGAGTTTGTTGTTAAAATGATAAAAAGAAATACGATAAGTATTTCTTTATTTTTATATTGTTGGAGCCATGGGAATTCGCAGAGGGGGCAAGCGGGGCAACTGTTCTCCCTCCCCCAGAATCGTGTAAAAAATTCTACAAATTATAATCGTAAAAGTGGTTGAGATACGTAACCTTACACAGACGACTACGGCACGCTTTGTCTGTCTTTTTGTATTGATGCCATACTGTATTCTATAATGTACTCGTGAAAACTCCCCCAAAATTAAATAATTAAGTAAGCATTTATTGATGTAATTATTTATCTCCAAGCTTTTCTCCCCTTAAAAAGTTTCTGCGGATGCCCACAATTGGAGCCATTTTCCCTACTAATTTAGATTAAATATAATTAAATCTTCGGTGTAAGCTAAACAATTCTTCAGGTTTTCCTACTTAACAACATTCTTGTCTTTTTTTTCATACTCGAAATTTCGATAACATCGTAAAAGTATTGTATACATGTTGTAATTAGTATTTTCTTTTAAAAGGAAATATAAAAATATAGAATATATATTAGTAAATCTCTTTATTATTGAAAGGTGTATTAAGAAGAAAACAATAATCATTAATTTATTACATATAAATTATTCCTCACACTTGAAATGTATGTCGATAAATCACATTTCAAGGGAGTAGGGAATGTAACTCCCTAAACTATACTTAATTATTTTGATTTTTCGTGTAAGAAAATAGCAGATATAATTAATTTACTTCAAACCCTGAAGATAATTACTTGATAAAATCAAACTTTATTTACGGGTTCATTATAAACAGATTCAAATTAATAGATACAAATAGGCGCATCCTTTACTTAATCAAGGTTTAGGATAAATTTCAATTTGATCTAGATGATTAAATTACGAAAAATAAACATTTTAGACGTGTTTATATCAATATTAATCGAGTAATTTTTCATTTTTCACGAAATAGATTTCAGGGTATTTGTACAAATTAGCCATTTGTAATAGAATCTATCATACCACGAGAAACGGGTCAGTAATGAAGACAAAACGATTGATTGCTTTCTTTTATGAGTCATCAGTTTATCTTGACTTTTTAATTACTGGATACAAGTTGAAAAAAGCCGCTGATTTATTTTCCTATCCAGCTACTTATCTAAGTAATAACATCATTTAGTTTCACTAGAGATAATTAATCGCATAGACTATAGACTAAATAGATCTATAATTAAATCATTTTTATATTTTTGAACCTTTTGTGGATTAATTTATAGTTAAATTATATTCACTCATTTCTACGATTATTGTTTTAAATACTTAATACAGAAGATAATAGACTTGTAAGCTTATGAACGATTTGAAGAATAATTTTTATATATTTTTTCATAATAAAAGAAGCGAAATAAAAAAAAAATAGAATGAAATTTTGATGCATAATCGGAAGAAATTAGCTAAATTTATAACCTTTTCTAACCATTTCACATGAAATTTTAACGCATAATTAGAAGAAAATCGCTAAATTTAAACCTTTCAATTCACTTCTACAATGTAGCCTAACTTATGTAAGAACCCGCTTATCACGAATGTGTCTTATTATTAAAATAAACTGCTTTTAAAGCAAAAGTGAACATGTTACGTCTTAAAGATAAATTCTCGATTTTGTTCACTTCTCTTCTCTTTTCAAGTCACGTGAATATCTCATATCTTAAGTTAGCAACAGGATTCTTCAGGTAAAATAACTGGAGAAACAGGTTCCGTAAAAAAATATCATACATATATCACTATTAGTCTCAGAAATTTTATTTGTTGCATACGACAAAAGTGATTTCAAGAAGATTTCGTGCCTATAATACCTTAACCGTAATAAAGAGGGTAATCTTTTAAAAATGTGTGCTTATTAATCAAATTTATCTTCGAGATTTTACAATTTAATTCGAGTAAAGAAGCAAGAAAAATCTTTCAGAGTGTAAAAATATATGCGAAGAAATCAATTTAGTTTACTCATTTCCACAATAATGTTTATCCAACATAAGCTGAAGGGTATAAAAATGGCTCCCTTAACCTAACCTCATATAGATCGAAAGATGTTATCTCTCAGGATCCGATTACTGGCGATGTGTGCGGTGATTGAATAGACTTGACAGAATACACAATTGTTGTCAAGAAAGATCCCTACTGCACTCGTTCAGATTCTATCGATGATTGAGGCTGGGGTGTCAAGCGACTTTCACACTTACTAATCCGATTTGGTGCATCCACGTGTGGTCATGATCATTATTCAGGAACCGAGTAGATTTCAGATAATGGCAAACTCTGCTTGATTTAGAATTATTTATGAAGACGATACATTTAAATTTCTTCGTGGGATAGATGATAACAATAATACTAAATCTACATACTGAAATTTCGAGTTGTTATAGGTCTACGTACTGCACCATGATAAGAAGTGAAAATAAGAAAAAACTAAGCATAAATTATAACAATTAATTCATTATTAATGAACTAATTATAATTTCAAGTTTAGATAAATATTTTAAAAATTGTATAAATCTTCTGTATTATGTGGCTTAATTAAGATGAATAAATTAATTTCTATTTTGATTTTCGAAGTGTCTCGTGCTTAAATCTGTTCTAATCGTCTTATAAATCTTTAAAAATACATTTTTATTTATTTATTTTAAAATTTATTTACTTTAAAATCTATAAATAAATTTAATTAAATCATCAAATTTATTATAAATAAATAAATAGAAAAGAAAGTAGGCATAAGAAACAGACTAAAGTCATACACTTCTTTATAATTTCTGATTATATTTTAAATTATTTAATTACTAATTATAACAATAGATATTGTCACTAAGCAAATGACATTAAAAATAAATAGACTAAATATCCTATATAAATATATTTATTATAAAAATAAATTTTTAACATATAATCCTACCTGAACAGTCATATTTGAAATTTCATATAAGATCATAAAAACTGTATATTAGAAGAAATATATAGGGTCTACAGGAACATTTTAATCAAATTAATCATACTTGATAATATATTATTATTGCTTACTTATCTTCTTAGTATCAAGCTTTTTCTTTATCAAATTGCTTTCTTATTTCTTCTTTTCTCATTCCTGTTTTGAACATCAACAAGTTAAACCTGTCTTCAAGTATTTAAAACAGTAAAAACAGTAATCTTAATTATTATTTATATTGTTTGAGTACAAATTGAAATTATTATATATTCTTTTACACAAAAAATATTGGAATTATCTGCTCATTATTAGTTAAATAGGTTTATTAACTTAATAATGTAGCTGTAAATTTTTAATATACCAAGAATTCATAAAGTTCTTACTATTTCAGGAATATTTATCACCCTGCTGTGGTTTAATTGTTAAAAAAAATATATAAAATAATTAGGTTTTCATTTACAATTAATTTATTAAACTATGGACAATATTATTTCAATAATTTTGCCAAATGTAATGTCTATAAATATATTCAGCTCTGTTGAAGTTTAATTACACTAATTAATACTAAAATTTTTATTACTTAAATTAAACTTAATAAAACTTAAATTATTTATTATTAACTTTATAAATCTACTTCTAATTGGAATTAATGTTACAATTTTGGACAAATCAGCATAAATTTTATACAGATTAAATTAAAAATTTAAAAAAAAAAAGAGGCTGTGAACATGCCAGAGCGGCGAATTTCTCCTACTGAAAATCTGTTATTAAATAGCTTTTTTAAATCACTATTAATTAAATTTTTAGTTTTAAATATGTATTAATAACCTTTATTATTCTGAAATTCATTTGTTTCCGTAGAATTTATACGCTAAATTTTAAAATTATTTACTCAAATTAATTTTTTTTTTGTCTCTTCTACACAAAAGTAATCAATTTTAATTACAGATTATTATATTTCTGATGATTGGATTCTGTTATTTATCTTTAACCAATAACAAAATTGCAGAGAAGTATGATTACAATCTTGCTTTTTGTAGTAAAACATGGTATTTCCAATTTCCAACACGGTAGGAGGGCCAATTCCTATACTTAGACTTCTCTTCCTACCATTCATCCAAACATTGTAGAAAATTGTCGAGTGCTATCGACACGACACTCGACATATTTCTTTACATGAAAGTTCTGAATATTTAAAAGTACAAATGAGGCAACCTACACCACAGCAATATTCGGGTTTTAGTTGTAAGCCAGGGATTTTCAGTACCGCTTTGAATGCCTTTGAATGAGAAGTTTTGTTCTCTATTGTATATAGGGTTTAGTGCGAAGGCGTTGACTTTGGCTGTTGTTATTGATAGTTGTGAGATTAGATGGCACCTCAGTGGGAAGTGAATGAGGTGTTTCAATAAGAAAACATTGCAGTTAGCAAGGTGTGGTAATCGGTATTGATTTGTGTAGCACCAGTTGAATGTAGTGTTTAAGCCGAGCCACGTGTGTTGTCTTTAGATGCACCTGGTAAAGGCAAAATAACTTATTCTTTGCTAAAGTTTAACAAGTACTGTAGATCTCAGCGACTTATTTATATTTGTATGGGCGTAGTAACTGAAAATAAAATTATTTTCTCGGCTCGTATAAGGGCATGTAGATTTAATTTATGTTTAAAAGTGAGTCTACCTCAAAATTATTTAATTATTTTATATAATTATTGTAGAAAATATAAATTATATTTTAATAAAATACTGTATAATATAAATATGATATAAATCAATAAAGTTAAAGGTAAGATTAAGAGTTAAACAGACTTATTTAGAATTAATAAACAATAATTATATACTAGATATTTTTTAGAAACTATAAAATTAATTTCAATGATTAATAATAAACAATTTACATGATTTAAATTAAAAAATTAATTTTAAAATTCCGTAAAGATTATAAGAATTTTTTAAATAAATAAATTAACTTAAATATTTTAACTATATCGATTTAAAGGTCTATAATAAATTTAAATGTATATTTAAATTTATTTTAGTATAATTAAAGTCCATACAAAAATTCGATATCGATAGATCCTGGATGCGGTTTTATTTATTTGCTTATTAATTTAAAAATTAATCTGCGATAGGTTTTAAAAAAATATTTTTATGAATCTAATTTATAATCATAATTCACAACTTTTCATAAAGATTTACAGATTTTTTTAGGTTATAAATTATTAAATTCATTTCTATAATTTGTATGCATTTTTTACAGTGGAATTTCATTATCAATAACCTAGTTTATATTCAGGTCTTAAGATTTGATCTGTGTTAATACGTAACATTAGGCTATACCAGAATTATTGTACTACAACATGTTTAAGAATAAGTAAGATTTTTCTCAAGTTCTTCAGTGATTACTTATATTTTAGGCAAGGATAAAAGGCACGAGAGGTTAAAGTCATACGTCATATGTAAGACAAGTTAGTAAATTGGCTATAATCCAATGGTGTCAGCAACGATTGCCACCATTCTTCTCCATCCGTTGTTGGCATAAAACTGTTTTATTCTTATCCATCTTATTCTACCAGGTGGCGCAGCCAGGTGTAGAGAATACGATCGGGGTGAGTCGCTTCCATCGAACAGCCGGTCCCCGGCACCAAAAATCCGTGACTTCACATCGTGACAAATCGTGACGGATGACACACTAATCGGAAGCAGTTACTGCCCCCGAGACTTCTACTTCAACCTCCACCTCTTTCTTCCTTACAGAGTGAGGTAGGCGTGTCCGACTCACGCCAATGTCACCGCAGCCAATCAGAATGGACGGATACACCTACTCCACCCACTCGATGGTGTCGACGGTTTGTACCTGGCTCGAGTAGAGACTTCGTACCAACAAGACCCGAGTCATGGCACGGTTTGCGATGTGGGAGAGATAAAAACATTACGGAAATGCAACTTAGTCCGGTTGCTATTACGGATTCTGTACCGCCAAGCAACGGCGATAGAACAGCCATGTCGGCCGGAGCACCCGTTACAGTTATTGTACCTCGAGGCCTAACTTCAAGAAAATTATCGGACTCGAAGCGTGAATTCCAGCAAGCTAAAGTGATTTCCTTCTCCGTAGACTCTTTACTGTCCAACGACAGGGCCAAAGAGAATCCCAAAACGCCTTCACCGGTGCCGCTTAACAATTCTAAGTGCTTCACCGTGGATGGCATACTCGACAAACCTAGCAGCGGAGTTTTGGGACTGGGAAACGTAAATGGGGTCCGCAATCACCCGGCAAGTAATGGTACCAAACCCGTAGGAGTCGTTGCTACCGAATCGGGGGTATGTCCAGCACCGCCTTGGGCCCATTCGTTAGGATTGGCTATACCCTGGTTGCACACCGCCAGGTCTATCTCGCCTGTTTCAAGTAAGATCTTGTTTTTAATAATTGCAATTGATTGTTAAACATCAATAAAATGAATCGTCATCAAAATTAGTTTTATTCGTTACCCCCTATTAAATTTCTCTTAAACTATGGCTCTGTGTGACACTACACGCGAAATTATCGATTCCCATTTTTAAAATTTTCACATTAGTTAAATTATTTCTTCTTTAAAGTTAAATTCATTTAGATTTTTTCCTATTTTATGTTAAAATTAATTTTATCGACTACAAAAAATTTATCAAATCATTTAATTTTCCTATCTTAAAGGAAAATTTGGTGCATAAATATTATAAAACTCGCTAGATAAATACATGAAAAATGTGTAATAGTATATGAGTTTATATTTTATACAATTGTAAAACCACACGTTTATTTGGTTTAGTAGCGAGAGATAAATCAGATAAAAGTATAAAGTTATGTAATATTTTAAAAGTTATGTACTGTACAGGCCTCCACAGGCCTGAAACTTAAAACTTATTAAAAAATCTGTAATAATTTTATAAAAATATGCGCTTACTAATCTATATTAAATCAGTTTAGAGGTATCGAGAGAAATTACTGCAGATTTAAACCAATCAGCTTAAATTAAACTGAAGGTGTACAGTACAGTGCCTTTAAAGTTTACACAAATTGGAAATTGGCTATTAATTTTAATAACAGTTGAAAAATTTAAATAAAATAAGCAAGAAAAATTCTAGAAATTAGTAAGCCTATAATAATGGTTTATTATTAATAATATTTTATTAAATCTAATTCAGCAAAAAACAATATTTATTTTACATTTTTGTAGAAATTACAGCTTATATTTAGCTTTAAAATTGAGTTATATTAAGCTTATAAATATTTAGACTTAAAAAATGGTGTATGCATATATATAATAAGCATACAGTTTTATTTTAAATCTTATAAGTTTAATGCTTAAAATCTTATTATATAAATAAAAGAATATGTTTAATTTGTGTGAATCATAAATTTTATAAGCATAATTGATTTAGAAATTTGTTTAATAAATAAATTATTATTTTTTGAGTTTATTTTTTTATTATTTTATGTAATTAAACAAAAATATTTTAAATTATAATTATAATTAAGTTTTATTATAATTTAGAAAACTTAATTATATTTATAATTTGAAATATTCTTCGTTTTTATTTAAAAATCAACTATAAATAGTCGATTAAAGTGTTAATAAACAAAAGATTTTTTTTTGAATTAGTAAATTTTATTATTTTTATTTTTATTTTTAAATGTTATACAAAATTTTTATTTATTAAAATGAAATTAATTGTGAGAGATTGTGATAGGTTGAATGCGTTATGCACGATTTTTCTTTGAATTCGCTCGAGGCCAAAGGAAAATTCGTGTGTACAACCTAATTACAACCAAAAGCTAATAAAGCGATTGGCTTAGCTGTAATTAAGTTGTACAGTTTAAATAACTGTTTGATCTTGGAAAAATAAAATTGCTTTCTATTCTCATTCATCTTAATGAACGAAAAAAAATTTAAAAAAAGATAATTATAGTCTATTATAATGCAATCTATCGTTACACCAAATGTTTTAAATAGTTTTTTTTTTACTATTAGCTTATTAGTTTATTAATTAAATCGATTTAGGCTGTTAAATAAATCATGTTTACTCAGTTTTATTAACTAAAATATATTTATGTATAAATTAAATTGGTTTTTAGATCTGTTAGGCTATATTCAACCATAAAATCGTAAAAAAAAGCAAATTTTTAAGAGATAAAGAAAGCTTTAAATAGTTTTATTTATTTAATTTCTAATACATTGTTTGCTAAATTAATGAATAAATTTATTTGTTTACTTCCACGTCTCGTCTCACAGCAAGAATAATCCTTGCATTATATTTCAATTTTTATTAGAAAATCTTAACCTATTAACTTGGTCTTAATACATAACCTAAATTTATATATAGACCTATATATAAAGATTATTTTAACATAATTTAATTAATAATTACTTTAATTCTTGACTGCTATTTTACTTTTATCATAGATCATCTTTTACATTCTATCATCTAAGCTTTGCTAAGAAGTTGGTTACGGATGATGATTTTCGTAACAAATTAAAATAATTAAATAAATGAAAATGTTATATTACAACACGTAAATTTAAAATTTATTATCCTAAAGCCTTGTATTAATAACTTAATGTTTTATCGATATGAACGTAATTTTAATTTTTTAACATTTTTAAATTACAGTTTAGCACCCGATTAGTTTCATTAAAAACTGACTGAGGTTAATAATTTATTTATTTTATTTACAATTAGCTAATGTTTTAGGACAGAAGATTTTTTTTCCACAGCAGCACAAAATTCCATACAAAAAAATATACAAAAAAAAAAGCTTAAAATAATTATATTAAATAAAGCAGACAATTATAATACAAATTATATTTATTTTACTTAGACTTCTTTAATTTTGAAAGAAACAGGTGAGACTGTGAAGAGAAACTTATTATCGATGAATTAAACACCAATCAGAAATCTAATGATAACAGGAACAACAAAAAAAAAATGTTAATTAATGAATTTAATTATCAGTTATAATGAGATTATTTTGCAGCTAAATATATACGATTTTAATTAAAGGAAAAATATATACCCCATATATATAGCGACGAATCCATTTTACAGTAGTCCAAATTTTGCACTGATGTGTTTGTTTCTCTACCAAAAATATAACTATTTTTAACTTTTTATAACACTAACGTTATCATAATATTAAAACTAGGACAATTATAAATTAGTAAATTATTTTAAAATAGTAAAAATCAATTAAAAATCAAAATTCCCTCATATAAGTTAATTTAAGATAAATCTAAACATTCCAATTCTAGAATTTTATTTTTAAATCATTAAAACGACGAAGAAAATCAATCAAGAAGCATACAGAACTACTAAGTTTTAAAATTTTTATTCTTGAAATAACTGAAATTATAAAATTTCTTGAGTTAACATTACGAATTTTAAATTTCTGTTGTAGGCTATAGTAAATGAAATAATATTAAACCTTGACCAAGAATATCTGAAATTCATTAACTTGTTCCTGCTCTTTATAAATTGTTTTGGAATCAAATTACTTCATATTTTATAATGTTTTGAAGAGTTTTGCATTGATCATGAATATAATTTTACTGTAAATTTTAATTTTTTGGACAAATAAAGAGTTAATTAAATTCTCTGTGAGTATAATAAACCTATTTATAAATACTGTTTTTCTCTAATTAATAAAATATAAAGTTCATTCGAATATTTAAATGAATTATATCTTATGTTTGAGATTACCAAATCATTTTCAAACTGAAAATTTATTTACATGTATATATATAGTTATCATGAATAACTATTAAACATATGAAGTAAGAAGTTATTATGAAATTTTAATTGATATCAATTTGCGTAATAATTATAATTCTTAAGAAAATTATTACCAGGCTAATACTAAACAATAGTTATACTTTTTCCTCATTAAAAATCTATTAAAAAATCCATTTAAGTTACACTGACAAAAAAAATTTTCGTGTTGACTAAATAATTTATTAAACCATTTTTTCATAAATGATAGATAATTTTACATAGTCTAAATTGAAATAATCTACTTCAAACTAATTGCTACCATGTTGTACAATAAATAACTAATAAGGATTTATTGTGTTTACAAAGTGCATTTGACTTTACCTTAACAAAGTACAGATTACATAAACTAGAGTTAATGCAATTCCCATGGCAAACCAGTTTGGTAACAAGTACAAGTTGTTCCATTATCTAATGATAAATTGGTTCGATATTTAAGTGACGTAATGAATAAAATATTGAAATGTTTTGGTTATAATCACACGCTAGATCTATCAATAATAACAAGTTCCAATTACTGATATAGCTGTCGTGTTTTATTCTATGGCATATAATATAACATCACTACGTAAAGGTCTTAAATAAAGTATTTTTATTTCGCTTTTTTGTTATAACTTTGTCTAAACTCTGTAACCAAACAGCCTAAATTAATAACAATAATTGGAATTATTAGGCANCTCTTCTACACAAAAGTAATCAATTTTAATTACAGATTATTATATTTCTGATGATTGGATTCTGTTATTTATCTTTAACCAATAACAAAATTGCAGAGAAGTATGATTACAATCTTGCTTTTTGTAGTAAAACATGGTATTTCCAATTTCCAACACGGTAGGAGGGCCAATTCCTATACTTAGACTTCTCTTCCTACCATTCATCCAAACATTGTAGAAAATTGTCGAGTGCTATCGACACGACACTCGACATATTTCTTTACATGAAAGTTCTGAATATTTAAAAGTACAAATGAGGCAACCTACACCACAGCAATATTCGGGTTTTAGTTGTAAGCCAGGGATTTTCAGTACCGCTTTGAATGCCTTTGAATGAGAAGTTTTGTTCTCTATTGTATATAGGGTTTAGTGCGAAGGCGTTGACTTTGGCTGTTGTTATTGATAGTTGTGAGATTAGATGGCACCTCAGTGGGAAGTGAATGAGGTGTTTCAATAAGAAAACATTGCAGTTAGCAAGGTGTGGTAATCGGTATTGATTTGTGTAGCACCAGTTGAATGTAGTGTTTAAGCCGAGCCACGTGTGTTGTCTTTAGATGCACCTGGTAAAGGCAAAATAACTTATTCTTTGCTAAAGTTTAACAAGTACTGTAGATCTCAGCGACTTATTTATATTTGTATGGGCGTAGTAACTGAAAATAAAATTATTTTCTCGGCTCGTATAAGGGCATGTAGATTTAATTTATGTTTAAAAGTGAGTCTACCTCAAAATTAATTAATTATTTTATATAATTATTGTAGAAAATATAAATTATATTTTAATAAAATACTGTATAATATAAATATGATATAAATCAATAAAGTTAAAGGTAAGATTAAGAGTTAAACAGACTTATTTAGAATTAATAAACAATAATTATATACTAGATATTTTTTAGAAACTATAAAATTAATTTCAATGATTAATAATAAACAATTTACATGATTTAAATTAAAAAATTAATTTTAAAATTCCGTAAAGATTATAAGAATTTTTTAAATAAATAAATTAACTTAAATATTTTAACTATATCGATTTAAAGGTCTATAATAAATTTAAATGTATATTTAAATTTATTTTAGTATAATTAAAGTCCATACAAAAATTCGATATCGATAGATCCTGGATGCGGTTTTATTTATTTGCTTATTAATTTAAAAATTAATCTGCGATAGGTTTTAAAAAAATATTTTTATGAATCTAATTTATAATCATAATTCACAACTTTTCATAAAGATTTACAGATTTTTTTAGGTTATAAATTATTAAATTCATTTCTATAATTTGTATGCATTTTTTACAGTGGAATTTCATTATCAATAACCTAGTTTATATTCAGGTCTTAAGATTTGATCTGTGTTAATACGTAACATTAGGCTATACCAGAATTATTGTACTACAACATGTTTAAGAATAAGTAAGATTTTTCTCAAGTTCTTCAGTGATTACTTATATTTTAGGCAAGGATAAAAGGCACGAGAGGTTAAAGTCATACGTCATATGTAAGACAAGTTAGTAAATTGGCTATAATCCAATGGTGTCAGCAACGATTGCCACCATTCTTCTCCATCCGTTGTTGGCATAAAACTGTTTTATTCTTATCCATCTTATTCTACCAGGTGGCGCAGCCAGGTGTAGAGAATACGATCGGGGTGAGTCGCTTCCATCGAACAGCCGGTCCCCGGCACCAAAAATCCGTGACTTCACATCGTGACAAATCGTGACGGATGACACACTAATCGGAAGCAGTTACTGCCCCCGAGACTTCTACTTCAACCTCCACCTCTTTCTTCCTTACAGAGTGAGGTAGGCGTGTCCGACTCACGCCAATGTCACCGCAGCCAATCAGAATGGACGGATACACCTACTCCACCCACTCGATGGTGTCGACGGTTTGTACCTGGCTCGAGTAGAGACTTCGTACCAACAAGACCCGAGTCATGGCACGGTTTGCGATGTGGGAGAGATAAAAACATTACGGAAATGCAACTTAGTCCGGTTGCTATTACGGATTCTGTACCGCCAAGCAACGGCGATAGAACAGCCATGTCGGCCGGAGCACCCGTTACAGTTATTGTACCTCGAGGCCTAACTTCAAGAAAATTATCGGACTCGAAGCGTGAATTCCAGCAAGCTAAAGTGATTTCCTTCTCCGTAGACTCTTTACTGTCCAACGACAGGGCCAAAGAGAATCCCAAAACGCCTTCACCGGTGCCGCTTAACAATTCTAAGTGCTTCACCGTGGATGGCATACTCGACAAACCTAGCAGCGGAGTTTTGGGACTGGGAAACGTAAATGGGGTCCGCAATCACCCGGCAAGTAATGGTACCAAACCCGTAGGAGTCGTTGCTACCGAATCGGGGGTATGTCCAGCACCGCCTTGGGCCCATTCGTTAGGATTGGCTATACCCTGGTTGCACACCGCCAGGTCTATCTCGCCTGTTTCAAGTAAGATCTTGTTTTTAATAATTGCAATTGATTGTTAAACATCAATAAAATGAATCGTCATCAAAATTAGTTTTATTCGTTACCCCCTATTAAATTTCTCTTAAACTATGGCTCTGTGTGACACTACACGCGAAATTATCGATTCCCATTTTAAAATTTTCATATTACTTAAATTATTTCTTCTTTAAAGTTAAATTCATTTAGATTTTTTCCTATTTTATGTTAAAATTAATTTTATCGACTACAAAAAATTTATCAAATCATTTAATTTTCCTATCTTAAAGGAAAATTTGGTGCATAAATATTATAAAACTCGCTAGATAAATACATGAAAAATGTGTAATAGTATATGAGTTTATATTTTATACAATTGTAAAACCACACGTTTATTTGGTTTAGTAGCGAGAGATAAATCAGATAAAAGTATAAAGTTATGTAATATTTTAAAAGTTATGTACTGTACAGGCCTCCACAGGCCTGAAACTTAAAACTTATTAAAAAATCTGTAATAATTTTATAAAAATATGCGCTTACTAATCTATATTAAATCAGTTTAGAGGTATCGAGAGAAATTACTGCAGATTTAAACCAATCAGCTTAAATTAAACTGAAGGTGTACAGTACAGTGCCTTTAAAGTTTACACAAATTGGAAATTGGCTATTAATTTTAATAACAGTTGAAAAATTTAAATAAAATAAGCAAGAAAAATTCTAGAAATTAGTAAGCCTATAATAATGGTTTATTATTAATAATATTTTATTAAATCTAATTCAGCAAAAAACAATATTTATTTTACATTTTTGTAGAAATTACAGCTTATATTTAGCTTTAAAATTGAGTTATATTAAGCTTATAAATATTTAGACTTAAAAAATGGTGTATGCATATATATAATAAGCATACAGTTTTATTTTAAATCTTATAAGTTTAATGCTTAAAATCTTATTATATAAATAAAAGAATATGTTTAATTTGTGTGAATCATAAATTTTATAAGCATAATTGATTTAGAAATTTGTTTAATAAATAAATTATTATTTTTTGAGTTTATTTTTTTATTATTTTATGTAATTAAACAAAAATATTTTAAATTATAATTATAATTAAGTTTTATTATAATTTAGAAAACTTAATTATATTTATAATTTGAAATATTCTTCGTTTTTATTTAAAAATCAACTATAAATAGTCGATTAAAGTGTTAATAAACAAAAGATTTTTTTTTGAATTAGTAAATTTTATTATTTTTATTTTTATTTTTAAATGTTATACAAAATTTTTATTTATTAAAATGAAATTAATTGTGAGAGATTGTGATAGGTTGAATGCGTTATGCACGATTTTTCTTTGAATTCGCTCGAGGCCAAAGGAAAATTCGTGTGTACAACCTAATTACAACCAAAAGCTAATAAAGCGATTGGCTTAGCTGTAATTAAGTTGTACAGTTTAAATAACTGTTTGATCTTGGAAAAATAAAATTGCTTTCTATTCTCATTCATCTTAATGAACGAAAAAAAATTTAAAAAAAGATAATTATAGTCTATTATAATGCAATCTATCGTTACACCAAATGTTTTAAATAGTTTTTTTTTTACTATTAGCTTATTAGTTTATTAATTAAATCGATTTAGGCTGTTAAATAAATCATGTTTACTCAGTTTTATTAACTAAAATATATTTATGTATAAATTAAATTGGTTTTTAGATCTGTTAGGCTATATTCAACCATAAAATCGTAAAAAAAAGCAAATTTTTAAGAGATAAAGAAAGCTTTAAATAGTTTTATTTATTTAATTTCTAATACATTGTTTGCTAAATTAATGAATAAATTTATTTGTTTACTTCCACGTCTCGTCTCACAGCAAGAATAATCCTTGCATTATATTTCAATTTTTATTAGAAAATCTTAACCTATTAACTTGGTCTTAATACATAACCTAAATTTATATATAGACCTATATATAAAGATTATTTTAACATAATTTAATTAATAATTACTTTAATTCTTGACTGCTATTTTACTTTTATCATAGATCATCTTTTACATTCTATCATCTAAGCTTTGCTAAGAAGTTGGTTACGGATGATGATTTTCGTAACAAATTAAAATAATTAAATAAATGAAAATGTTATATTACAACACGTAAATTTAAAATTTATTATCCTAAAGCCTTGTATTAATAACTTAATGTTTTATCGATATGAACGTAATTTTAATTTTTTAACATTTTTAAATTACAGTTTAGCACCCGATTAGTTTCATTAAAAACTGACTGAGGTTAATAATTTATTTATTTTATTTACAATTAGCTAATGTTTTAGGACAGAAGATTTTTTTTCCACAGCAGCACAAAATTCCATACAAAAAAATATACAAAAAAAAAAGCTTAAAATAATTATATTAAATAAAGCAGACAATTATAATACAAATTATATTTATTTTACTTAGACTTCTTTAATTTTGAAAGAAACAGGTGAGTCTGTGAAGAGAAACTTGTTATCGATGAATTAAACACCAATTAGAAATCTAATGATAACAGGAACAACAAAAAAAAATGTTAATTAATGAATTTAATTATCAGTTATGAGATTATTTTGCAGCTAAATATATACGATTTTAATTAAAGGAAAAATATATACCCCATATATATAGCGACGAATCCATTTTACAGTAGTCCAAATTTTGCACTGATGTGTTTGTTTCTCTACCAAAAATATAACTATTTTTAACTTTTTATAACACTAACGTTATCATAATATTAAAACTAGGACAATTATAAATTAGTAAATTATTTTAAAATAGTAAAAATCAATTAAAAATCAAAATTCCCTCATATAAGTTAATTTAAGATAAATCTAAACATTCCAATTCTGGAATTTTATTTTTAAATCATTAAAAAGACGAAGAAAATCAATCAAGAAGCATACAGAACTTCTAAGTTTTAAAATTTTTATTCTTGAAATAACTGAAATTATAAAATTTCTTGAGTTAACATTACGAATTTTAAATTTCTGTTGTAGGCTATAGTAAATGAAATAATATTAAACCTTGACCAAGAATATCTGAAATTCATTAACTTGTTCCTGCTCTTTATAAATTGTTTTGGAATCAAATTACTTCATATTTTATAATGTTTTGAAGAGTTTTGCATTGATCATGAATATAATTTTACTGTAAATTTTAATTTTTTGGACAAATAAAGAGTTAATTAAATTCTCTGTGAGTATAATAAACCTATTTATAAATACTGTTTTTCTCTAATTAATAAAATATAAAGTTCATTCGAATATTTAAATGAATTATATCTTATGTTTGAGATTACCAAATCATTTTCAAACTGAAAATTTATTTACATGTATATATATAGTTATCATGAATAACTATTAAACATATGAAGTAAGAAGTTATTATGAAATTTTAATTGATATCAATTTGCGTAATAATTATAATTCTTAAGAAAATTATTACCAGGCTAATACTAAACAATAGTTATACTTTTTCCTCATTAAAAATCTATTAAAAAATCCATTTAAGTTACACTGACAAAAAAAATTTTCGTGTTGACTAAATAATTTATTAAACCATTTTTTCTTAAATGATAGATAATTTTACATAGTCTAAATTGAAATAATCTACTTCAAACTAATTGCTACCATGTTGTACAATAAATAACTAATAAGGATTTATTGTGTTTACAAAGTGCATTTGACTTTACCTTAACAAAGTACAGATTACATAAACTAGAGTTAATGCAATTCCCATGGCAAACCAGTTTGGTAACAAGTACAAGTTGTTCCATTATCTAATGATAAATTGGTTCGATATTTAAGTGACGTAATGAATAAAATATTGAAATGTTTTGGTTATAATCACACGCTAGATCTATCAATAATAACAAGTTCCAATTACTGATATAGCTGTCGTGTTTTATTCTATGGCATATAATATAACATCACTACGTAAAGGTCTTAAATAAAGTATTTTTATTTCGCTTTTTTGTTATAACTTTGTCTAAACTCTGTAACCAAACAGCCTAAATTAATAACAATAATTGGAATTATTAGGCACGAAATGCGAAACTTGGTATCAAAATTTCTAATTTTTATCTATTTAATAATTTAAAAATTATTCTAGTAAATTTATAAAACGTCAGTTTAAAATATTAATTAGATCTTCAGTCTTCTTAATCAAACTGGAAGCCATTTAAGAGCATGATCTTACAATAGAAAGTTGGGTTTAATATTATATCTAATGGAATGAAAGATCTAAAAGTCATGCTTGTTATTAAAATTACAATATTGCTAATTCTCGAAACAGTAATAGAAAATAAAGAAGATTATAGAGAAAAATCATTTTTGAGGTTTAAAATTTGTATGAATTAAATATTAAAACCATGCGAAGATTATGGTAAATTTAATGTAAAAATTAATTTATTAATTGTCAAAATTATACTCATACAATCTTGTAAATAAATGTACTTATTCTTTATAGAATATTCTAAAAATTTCAATAATGCAAAAGAGGGATTTAGCATAGACAACGTCCATTATTTTAAAGTCGATTAGTAACTACTTATCAAAGACTTCCCGACAAGTATCGGTATCTCCATCAGTTAAGTGACAGATGGAGCTTTCGTGCAGACATTCGAACGAAGCTTGATGGATAGAATGACGTCGACACCACCCCACACACCGGATATTTTTTATGCTTTTCGTCATCCCCGGGGGTGATCTGTCGTCGTTTGTCACTGCGTCGTTCTTCTAGTCTGCCTTCTATCCAGCATTTGCTTGTGCAGGAATTTTTCTCCATCGTTTGTGTAAGAATCCCTATCGGTAATTAGTTATGTCAATCAGAATGTTTACAAGTTAAATAGAAAATACGATCTTGTGATTAATTGTGCTGCTATCGGTTTTCGAAACATAAGAATAAAAAAAAACTCCTTGCATCGAATTAGTCTTTTCTTTTTCATTGCATCTAATTTTAAATTCCCTGTAGAAACAATTAGCGCATTCATCTTCAATGAATTCGACAGTGTAACCGATTTTAATAACAATAATACATTTTATATAATTTAAATATAAACTATTATGGATTTAAAAAATAGTCTACTGAATGTCTATAAGTAGGCCTGAATGTTTGATTTAATATTCGGATTATAATAATTATTAATTTTTAAGAAAGAAGAAGGCTTGCATAAGAGATATAGTCTATACATATCTTGCTTGAAGACATCTAAGGAAATTAATAAAAACAATTAAAAAAAAAATATTGGAAGATGGCAGAGATTGAAAATTTACATGAAACAAATTTTCTATATAAATAGGCGGTTCTTTGCTGAATATGAAAAAAACAAATTTTAGAATATTTGACGATGCTAATAACTATTGGTTGATGAAATGGAAAGAGATAGATATATCTCCGCCTTCTTTCTATTTCGCCAACCAATCGTCGTTAAGATATCTCCATCCATCCTTCGCTAGAGTATTTTAAGCAGTTTTGTTTTTTTTCTTCTTTATTTATAAGAGATCCGCCTATATTCATATAAAAATCTTTTAAATTAAACCTTAAAATTTACTCGCACAACTACAAAAATATAATTTATTAAAAGAAATAATCTAGTATTCTTTTAATACATATATTGTATAATAATGAAAAGCAATTTATTACAATTTATAAAATAATGAAAATTAAAATTAGTTTAAGTATAATTATAATTAATTACAGTTCAAATATATCATAAATCAAATACCCGATGAGAAATTAAACAGGCTAATTTTCGTTTACTATTTTTAAAATAATATTTTCTTAATTAAATCAGAATATTATGCAAAAATAATTTAATAAGGAACTAAATATATTAAATTTACGAATATTTTTTCAATATTAATTTAAAGAAATTTTAATATCACAGTAATTAAGTTAAATTAAAAATCAATTGATACAAGATCCTATTTTTGTATCGTGTTTCGTTCTCATACAGATAATTAATGTAAAATATCATACTAAAACCTCATTAATATTTTATAATTAGATTGTGAGATTGAAAAAAATATATATATATATATTTAATAATGAATCAAATACAAAACATTTAATCAGATAACGAAAGAAATTTAAATTCATAAACATATTTAACTTCATGTAATTTTTTTTTCTTCTCCTTTTTTTGTAGTGACAGCGATATAAAACAAAATAATAAATTAAATTTAGAGAAATGTCTCCATTAATTTTCGTCAGTAATTTAAACATAAATCTGAAAGAAATTAATTTTATTTGATGATATATTTCAGTTAATAAACTGAATTCTTATCAGTTAATTTCCAAGCTGATAAGGAAAGTTTATTAATTAGGTGTTTGATTTATTAGACCATTTGATTATTTGATGATGCTTTAAGATCAATAAAATATTCATTAAAGTTTGTTTTTCATCGTAAACCAGAAAATTTATGATAGGATCATATATTTCTTTACTAGTAAAAATTACTCGAATTAAAAAGAAAAAAAATTTAATTAAAATAAAATTTAAAAAAAATGTACTAATTTTTTAGTTTTAAAATTATTTAAAGGAATATTTTAAAGCTATTTATATATATATATATTTTTTATCTGTAGTGTAAATTAATAAAATTAGAATTTAGCATTGGTTATATTTAACTGAATATAATCAAGTCGTTGGGGTAATTTGAATCTTTCCTCAATTAGGCATATATCAGCAACGTAATAATAAAAGTATGTACTTTATTATTATGTTAGTAATTTAAAAATGATAAATCGAATTCGGTAAACGATATTTTACGTCCATTAAAACCATGTTATCCTGAAAATGAGAGGAAATAGATCTACTTATGAGAGAGGCTAATTCTAAACTTTCAATTCTAGAGATATATTGCAGGATATCAGAACTTTCCGGTACAGAACTATCATTGCAAGCGTGTACTGTATTTTAAATAATAAAATCATTTCGCTTATCGATTACTTCCGTTAGGAATACGCTGGCGTCATGTTTCCTGACTGACGTGTCTCTGTAACGTAAAAGCCTCATAGATTTAAATCATTGCTAACTTTCGATTAGGCTTTATTAGAACTTGTAGTTGTGGTAAATGAATGGTCTTCGGTTATTATCTTCGATAATAATTCACCTACGTGATAAGTTCGTTCCAAATTTCGTCGCTGAGGAAAACTGTTTCGAAATTGGTAGGCTAAGTTATATCTATTTTTATTTTTATTTACGTTTTTATAATTTATTCTGCTGTTAAAGTACTAGATTTATCTCGTGTTATTTTAAAAAGTGTAGCCTAAAAAATCGTTTTAGTTAAATCAAATCATATTTTATTGAAGACACTACGGCCAAATTAGGCCTTTTCTAAGTGTCAACAAAACAGAATTGAATATATTATAGTATAAATTAAACGAGAATTTTGTAATATATACTATAAACTATACTTTATATACCCACAGTGGCCAAACTGCGGATCTTCTAGACCGCTGGCCAACATACGGCCAGCGGGTCGGATGTGGCCCGTCTAATGAATTTATGTGGCCCGCGTTTAATATTTGAATATTAGCTACTCAAGTACGAATAGCTCGATGAAAAATTCTGATGCCTAAAAGAAAAAGGTCAGCAACTCACTGTGCGTTTAGAGTTAACCCTCCGTTACAAATCTCTTAAGTACAGTGTAAAACGTTGATAAAGCACGATAATGTGAAAAATGTCTGTAATCTCTATGTACAATTTAGTCTCTACAGGGTGACACCACAATGAGATCTCGCACCACCTCAAAATCTTCATAGGGCAGCCTCTGGTTCGGCCCGTGAAAAAAGTTTTCTTTCCAATTCGGCCCGGAGGGAAAAAATGTTGGCCACCCTTGTTCTAGACCCTTATTGAGGCTCCCGTATATCAGACTCCTACCTCTTATTACTTAGGAGTAAGGGTCCAACTTTGGTGCTATTCCTCTATATATATCTTATATAGGCTACAATATATAAGTTATATTATAAAATACCATTCTAATATAGAAAGCTATTCATTCCATTCTAATATAGAAAGCTATTCAACTCTATAACTATTTAAAACATTGTTTAATCTCTCATTCCGAACGACAAATTTTACAAATCGTAAAGAAAATAATATTTTTTTAAAGTCTAAAAAACTGTAATAAATATGGAAGTTTATATTATAATTAAATAATTGAGATATTATTTATTAAAACATTTTAAAACATTAATTCTTTAAAAATGGCAAAACAAATAAAGTTTTTTTAAAATAAAGTAAAAATTCAGATAAAGTTGAAACAACGGTTTTTATTTTACATTTACGTTGATTAAAATAAGTGCAATGCAAAGTAAGTAGACTAATTTAAGAATTAAATTACTACTTACGTAATGATAGAGAATTTTAATCAAACGTTAACTGAATAGAAGCCATTAGTAAGATATTAATTTAAGAAAGAAACAAAAAAAAAACAAGTCTTATAATGCAGAAAAATTTTATTTTCTGTTACTCGCTTTTGTAATTATTTTGCATTCTTTTCATTATGTGAAAATTACACATTAAAGAGTTAAAGAATATTTTGTAACAGATGATTTTTCTTACAATGTTCGTCCATTATTTTCGACTTATTACAAAATACAGTATATAATCAGTGTATTATGTTTTGAATTAAAGACCTCAGTTCCAATTACCGAAGGTAATTCACAACCGAACAACTTAACGCCTATCTTTTCCTAATGGACTGTTTCTTATCTAACAATAGAACCGACTGGCAAGCCATAAAGTATCCGACTACTGACAAATATTGGTTGACCAGCATCTCTTACAATGGCTAATCTGAGTGGAGATGGGAAATAAGCCCAGGGCTAGAGGTTAGATATATCATCTCCAATGAACCACTACAGCCAAAAATATGATATTTTAAGATTATATCAATATATTAAACGATTATTTTCTAGTAAATGGACTTTTGTATGTTGAAAGTAGCTCGAAACTTCGCTAATATCTTATAAATTTATGAAAAGATGGTATTATCGTAATATTGAAGGAAAAAAAATGCCTAAATTCAAATATTATATATATATATTTATTAAAAAAAGAAAGCTAAGCTCGTATCAAACGAGCATAAAATCTTTCCTTATCTCTTCCACTGACATTTAAATTGTTAAAAGCTTTATTTTTTTTTTNCCTCCACAGGCCTGAAACTTAAAACTTATTAAAAAATCTGTAATAATTTTATAAAAATATGCGCTTACTAATCTATATTAAATCAGTTTAGAGGTATCGAGAGAAATTACTGCAGATTTAAACCAATCAGCTTAAATTAAACTGAAGGTGTACAGTACAGTGCCTTTAAAGTTTACACAAATTGGAAATTGGCTATTAATTTTAATAACAGTTGAAAAATTTAAATAAAATAAGCAAGAAAAATTCTAGAAATTAGTAAGCCTATAATAATGGTTTATTATTAATAATATTTTATTAAATCTAATTCAGCAAAAAACAATATTTATTTTACATTTTTGTAGAAATTACAGCTTATATTTAGCTTTAAAATTGAGTTATATTAAGCTTATAAATATTTAGACTTAAAAAATGGTGTATGCATATATATAATAAGCATACAGTTTTATTTTAAATCTTATAAGTTTAATGCTTAAAATCTTATTATATAAATAAAAGAATATGTTTAATTTGTGTGAATCATAAATTTTATAAGCATAATTGATTTAGAAATTTGTTTAATAAATAAATTATTATTTTTTGAGTTTATTTTTTTATTATTTTATGTAATTAAACAAAAATATTTTAAATTATAATTATAATTAAGTTTTATTATAATTTAGAAAACTTAATTATATTTATAATTTGAAATATTCTTCGTTTTTATTTAAAAATCAACTATAAATAGTCGATTAAAGTGTTAATAAACAAAAGATTTTTTTTTGAATTAGTAAATTTTATTATTTTTATTTTTATTTTTAAATGTTATACAAAATTTTTATTTATTAAAATGAAATTAATTGTGAGAGATTGTGATAGGTTGAATGCGTTATGCACGATTTTTCTTTGAATTCGCTCGAGGCCAAAGGAAAATTCGTGTGTACAACCTAATTACAACCAAAAGCTAATAAAGCGATTGGCTTAGCTGTAATTAAGTTGTACAGTTTAAATAACTGTTTGATCTTGGAAAAATAAAATTGCTTTCTATTCTCATTCATCTTAATGAACGAAAAAAAATTTAAAAAAAGATAATTATAGTCTATTATAATGCAATCTATCGTTACACCAAATGTTTTAAATAGTTTTTTTTTTACTATTAGCTTATTAGTTTATTAATTAAATCGATTTAGGCTGTTAAATAAATCATGTTTACTCAGTTTTATTAACTAAAATATATTTATGTATAAATTAAATTGGTTTTTAGATCTGTTAGGCTATATTCAACCATAAAATCGTAAAAAAAAGCAAATTTTTAAGAGATAAAGAAAGCTTTAAATAGTTTTATTTATTTAATTTCTAATACATTGTTTGCTAAATTAATGAATAAATTTATTTGTTTACTTCCACGTCTCGTCTCACAGCAAGAATAATCCTTGCATTATATTTCAATTTTTATTAGAAAATCTTAACCTATTAACTTGGTCTTAATACATAACCTAAATTTATATATAGACCTATATATAAAGATTATTTTAACATAATTTAATTAATAATTACTTTAATTCTTGACTGCTATTTTACTTTTATCATAGATCATCTTTTACATTCTATCATCTAAGCTTTGCTAAGAAGTTGGTTACGGATGATGATTTTCGTAACAAATTAAAATAATTAAATAAATGAAAATGTTATATTACAACACGTAAATTTAAAATTTATTATCCTAAAGCCTTGTATTAATAACTTAATGTTTTATCGATATGAACGTAATTTTAATTTTTTAACATTTTTAAATTACAGTTTAGCACCCGATTAGTTTCATTAAAAACTGACTGAGGTTAATAATTTATTTATTTTATTTACAATTAGCTAATGTTTTAGGACAGAAGATTTTTTTTCCACAGCAGCACAAAATTCCATACAAAAAAATATACAAAAAAAAAAGCTTAAAATAATTATATTAAATAAAGCAGACAATTATAATACAAATTATATTTATTTTACTTAGACTTCTTTAATTTTGAAAGAAACAGGTGAGACTGTGAAGAGAAACTTATTATCGATGAATTAAACACCAATCAGAAATCTAATGATAACAGGAACAACAAAAAAAAAATGTTAATTAATGAATTTAATTATCAGTTATAATGAGATTATTTTGCAGCTAAATATATACGATTTTAATTAAAGGAAAAATATATACCCCATATATACAGCGACGAATCCATTTTACAGTAGTCCAAATTTTGCACTGATGTGTTTGTTTCTCTACCAAAAATATAACTATTTTTAACTTTTTATAACACTAACGTTATCATAATATTAAAACTAGGACAATTATAAATTAGTAAATTATTTTAAAATAGTAAAAATCAATTAAAAATCAAAATTCCCTCATATAAGTTAATTTAAGATAAATCTAAACATTCCAATTCTGGAATTTTATTTTTAAATCATTAAAAAGACGAAGAAAATCAATCAAGAAGCATACAGAACTTCTAAGTTTTAAAATTTTTATTCTTGAAATAACTGAAATTATAAAATTTCTTGAGTTAACATTACGAATTTTAAATTTCTGTTGTAGGCTATAGTAAATGAAATAATATTAAACCTTGACCAAGAATATCTGAAATTCATTAACTTGTTCCTGCTCTTTATAAATTGTTTTGGAATCAAATTACTTCATATTTTATAATGTTTTGAAGAGTTTTGCATTGATCATGAATATAATTTTACTGTAAATTTTAATTTTTTGGACAAATAAAGAGTTAATTAAATTCTCTGTGAGTATAATAAACTTGTTTATAAATACTGTTTTTCTCTAATTAATAAAATATAAAGTTCATTCGAATATTTAAATGAATCATATCTTATGTTTGAGATTACCAAATCATTTTCAAACTGAAAATTTATTTACATGTATATATATAGTTATCATGAATAACTATTAAACATATGAAGTAAGAAGTTATTATGAAATTTTAATTGATATCAATTTGCGTAATAATTATAATTCTTAAGAAAATTATTACCAGGCTAATACTAAACAATAGTTATACTTTTTCCTCATTAAAAATCTATTAAAAAATCCATTTAAGTTACACTGACAAAAAAAATTTTCGTGTTGACTAAATAATTTATTAAACCATTTTTTCATAAATGATAGATAATTTTACATAGTCTAAATTGAAATAATCTACTTCAAACTAATTGCTACCATGTTGTACAATAAATAACTAATAAGGATTTATTGTGTTTACAAAGTGCATTTGACTTTACCTTAACAAAGTACAGATTACATAAACTAGAGTTAATGCAATTCCCATGGCAAACCAGTTTGGTAACAAGTACAAGTTGTTCCATTATCTAATGATAAATTGGTTCGATATTTAAGTGACGTAATGAATAAAATATTGAAATGTTTTGGTTATAATCACACGCTAGATCTATCAATAATAACAAGTTCCAATTACTGATATAGCTGTCGTGTTTTATTCTATGGCATATAATATAACATCACTACGTAAAGGTCTTAAATAAAGTATTTTTATTTCGCTTTTTTGTTAATTTATTAAAATGAAATTAATTGTGAGAGATTGTGATAGGTTGAATGCGTTATGCACGATTTTTCTTTGAATTCGCTCGAGGCCAAAGGAAAATTCGTGTGTACAACCTAATTACAACCAAAAGCTAATAAAGCGATTGGCTTAGCTGTAATTAAGTTGTACAGTTTAAATAACTGTTTGATCTTGGAAAAATAAAATTGCTTTCTATTCTCATTCATCTTAATGAACGAAAAAAAATTTAAAAAAAGGAGAGACTGTGGCAATGCAGAGAGGTAAAGTGCTGATACAAAAATGGCAAAACAAATAAAGTTTTTTTAAAATAAAGTAAAAATTCAGATAAAGTTGAAACAACGGTTTTTATTTTACATTTACGTTGATTAAAATAAGTGCAATGCAAAGTAAGTAGACTAATTTAAGAATTAAATTACTACTTACGTAATGATAGCGAATTTTAATCAAACGTTAACTGAATAGAAGCCATTAGTAAGATATTAATTTAAGAAAGAAACAAAAAAAAAACAAGTCTTATAATGCAGAAAAATTTTATTTTCTGTTACTCGCTTTTGTAATTATTTTGCATTCTTTTCATTATGTGAAAATTACACATTAAAGAGTTAAAGAATATTTTGTAACAGATGATTTTTCTTACAATGTTCGTCCATTATTTTCGACTTATTACAAAATACAGTATATAATCAGTGTATTATGTTTTGAATTAAAGACCTCAGTTCCAATTACCGAAGGTAATTCACAACCGAACAACTTAACGCCTATCTTTTCCTAATGGACTGTTTCTTATCTAACAATAGAACCGACTGGCAAGCCATAAAGTATCCGACTACTGACAAATATTGGTTGACCAGCATCTCTTACAATGGCTAATCTGAGTGGAGATGGGAAATAAGCCCAGGGCTAGAGGTTAGATATATCATCTCCAATGAACCACTACAGCCAAAAATATGATATTTTAAGATTATATCAATATATTAAACGATTATTTTCTAGTAAATGGACTTTTGTATGTTGAAAGTAGCTCGAAACTTCGCTAATATCTTATAAATTTATGAAAAGATGGTATTATCGTAATATTGAAGGAAAAAAAATGCCTAAATTCAAATATTATATATATATATTTATTAAAAAAAGAAAGCTAAGCTCGTATCAAACGAGCATAAAATCTTTCCTTATCTCTTCCACTGACATTTAAATTGTTAAAAGCTTTATTTTTTTTTTTAAAAAAAAAAGGAAAATATTTCGATCCTGTATAAAGTTCCTTTTTCTCGAAGGATAAAGTTCTAAGAATATTATAAAAAAAAGAAAAAAAAATTAAGTTTGTATAATAATTCAAAGTATAAGCAAGATTTACAGCAAGAGAAAACAAAAGTAGCAAAGATAGGAGGTTGATTTACAGATAAATGCCAGGCGAATACGAAACAGGATAAAAATTAAAAGAAACATTGAGATAAAAGTACGATAGGAAGAATGGTGAAAGAATTTAGTACAAAATGGAAACAGGCAACCTCCATGATTAGTTGTATTCGAACGTGATACAAAGCCCCCATATAATAAAGGTTTACGTCTAGATGAATAAAAATAGCATTGTTTACTACTTTTATGCGAATACACGTATATGATGCAATCAACTATATGAAAAATGAGACATCCCCGGTATGATTGCTATGAAAAATTGGATAGAGCGTATTTAAGTGTAGACTTTAAAAAAAAAAAAAAAAAAGTGGCCAAGTTAGATAAAATTGTAGGTTGGAAGAGAAATTCATTTTTTAGTCTGGTGTTCTTTTTATAAGCAGGCCTATTATAGATTTATCAAATTTTGATCTAGCTGCTTTGTTAGTCTGTAATTTTATAAATATATTAGCTTAAAGTTCTGATATTTTTATTGATGGTATACACGAAATAAGATAGGATTAAGTCTTTCTCCTTCCACGATTTTTATAATCATTTCGTCTGTATATTTTACATCCATTCTACATTTTCTTCCAGAAGGAAATTTTAATAAGTTAATTTAACTCTATAAATTTATTTCTGGAAACGAAATCAAATCGTTTTACCAACTTCTAGAAGGGATACTTTATGCCAGAATTATATAAATAAATTACACCAAGAAAATTACTTATGATAATTGATGACAATGACTTCAAAATGTGCTAAAATGTTTTTACTTTTTAACAAACACCCAGAAATAGTGACATAAATTATAAACCTGCAGTACTAAATTTAATTGCAGAGTAATATCGCAAGCTTAGTTAAAATGAAAAAATCAAATTTTTAATTTATTTAAAGGAATTAAAACAGAGAAATTTTAAAGCCGATAAAAATATATTAATATAAATTTATAATTAATAGTCCTATACATGATTTAAATTTAATAATTTTTAATTAAATAATAAAGCCGCAACGCAAATTTATAAAACTTTATCCTTTCTTCAGTAAAATTAATATCTATTGCTCTACTTTTTTTAAATATAAATTTTGAATGTTTTATTATATTTTTAAAAAGTGTTTCCTTTTTAATTTCCTTCTTAATTTAATATATTTTCTCCATAGACAATTTATATATCAACGGCAGTGTAAACAAGCTAAAAAATCTCATTAAATTCGCAGACTACCTTCACGTTATTCCTGTTTTTTTATTTTTATTTTTTAAATTCTATTCGTCCTAGAAATCATTTGTATTATTATCTCATATTTAATTAGTACTTTTTGAGTGTTAATGTAAGCACGACATAGTTTACATAACGCAAGAATAAAGTAAAACGTTTAGTCAATAAGCCAGAAATGTCATTAAGAAGATAAATTTTCTTGTTTTATAAACTACAAAAAAATGATTAGACTATTATTTATGGCAATATTAGTTTATTTTTTAAGTAATCATTTAAAAAATATACTTATGAAAATAAATTCTCAACAATAATCCCGAAAAGTAATCTAAACTAAATTATAAATAAAATTTAATGAGTTTAGGGAAAAGTCAAGTTGTGTTTATATAAAGCTTTAAAAATTACTCATAAAATTTTAATTGGGCTATCATTAATTTTATAATTTGGAACTGCGATGTCCAAAGTGGGTGTTGTCGTACCATTGAGAGTTGTAGGAGACTCAAGGGATGCTGAGAGACAAGTGGTTTTAGGGATGTTGGAAGACTAGGATTGGTAGGGATATTGGAAGACAAGAAGTACAAAAATTCATTTTGATATATATATATGTGCACTAAAAGGGAGCAGTAATCCGAAAAGTCTGAGAAACACTGATTTAGAAAATAATTCTCCATTCTTTAGCGCTTGTATATGATAAATTATCCTAGGAGTGTCTTATATTTAATATATTAAATCTAGTTTTAATGTATGCTGTAATCATTATTAATAAGAAAAATACAGTAAATCATTATAATTCAACATTAAATTTCATCAGGAAACGTGAAAATTGATTTTCGGTGACTTAACTAATGATATACTACGCATGAATAGGCTAGATCTACGTAGAAATTGATCTAAAACGTAATTTTATTTATTATAAAATCGTATAAATTCAATTTACAAAATTAATATATATAAATTTGAGGAATTTGAACATAATTTTTTTTAATATAAAACAGACAAATTTCTAAAGAGTATTAAGTTCGAATCTAATGAAGTAAAATTTGAAAAAGTAAAGCAGAATTATCTATAACAAGATCCTCTTCATAATTTTACAATCTAGATGTCATGTTATATCAAGATTATTTTTGTAGAGCTAAGACACAAAACGCTTAAAGTCTTTATTATTCATGTTAGGCTTTTGTCGCCGATATCATTCATAATTTCTTTTTTATATTTCTTCCGGTGAACCGCCATTTGTCATCTCAATTCACAAAGGCATCCATCATGTTCAGATCTAAGATTAGATAAGATATGCTCTTTATAATTCCGAAGTGACATTTCTTGAGGTTTCATCTTTCTAACTTACGTCAGAGAATTATCCAATGACAAGATTAACTTGTAATTCTTTGAATCTCTCTTATAGATTATTGCTTAAGTCTTTGGCGAGTTATTTATTACGAAGATTAAATATCATATTTTGACTGATTAAATGCTTATTTACAATTTTGTAAGGGGGAAAAAATGATGATAATAATATAAAATTCGTCCTTTTATTTTCTGTCTTCGTTGGTCTTTTCTTGCTTAAACAGAAAATACTTTGCATAATTTATAAATTTTACTGTAAAAACACGAATTTTTTGAATTATTAGTTTAAAAAAAAAACATAAATATTTCCTATTAAAGACAAGATGTGTGCTTCGTTAATATTTTTTATATGAAAACACAGCTGGTTTTGTTTTAATTTTTATTAAATAAATGAAGAAATATTTAAAAATTTCTGTGAATTTTAATATTACTTTTTAGTTTTTTTCTTATTTATAAGATCGTTGGAAAAATATAAACCAAAAGTTTCGGATAATTTAAGTTAAATTAACCTTTAATGCAAATAGTTTTATGCATGTTTTTGTACTTTAAAATGCATCATTGCATATTTTTCAATGATTATGTTGTTTAAAATTTTGACTTTTCATTCGTTCAGGAAGGAAAATAAATAAAGTTTTCTTCCGTGCCTTTATATAAGCCATTGTGTATAAATATCATAACCATACAGGACTTAGCATTAATTGTTTCGTCATACAAATCGACAGCCGAAAATATCGCAATAAATCACCGAGATTTCGCGAGAAATTAGCAAAAATTTTAAATGTAACATATCGAACATAAAATCGAGTTCGAGTACCATTTAATTAGCTTGCGATTCTGAAAATGTCGGCTTTCATTAGAACAATGCGATCATTCTTCGACTGTCACGATTTATTAAATATTAAATAAGAGCTTAAAAAACACAGTGTAAGATATTAAAACCGAGTGTTAAAGTACAGATTATCAATTACTTTCCGAGTAAGTCAATTTGTCGTCTAGAATTTTACATTCAAAGTTCGTTCATACCAATTGATTCTCCCCTCCCAACCAATTTTTTTCGTAAAAAAAAAATGTCTCTCTTGTACTCGTTGCTGTAGCTATATAAATGTAATGTTAGCTAAATAGAAAGGTGCTATCGATGAAAACCGGAACCAAGACTAATGAAGACATGCAAGCATCGAACCAAACTTGGCATGGGAGCCGACGCCCGCATGTTTTACGTGACACGCAACATTTCCCTCACGGACTACGTCACGGTCTGGCAAATTGCCGTCTATCGTCACGCTCGCTAGATCAAGACGTCATCAATCATCGAAGTAACGGTTTTTGTTTCATGAACCATCCAATCCATACCATTTCAAATCTGTTAGGGTCTTTAGCGATCAGATGGAAATGTTTATATGGTGGTTACATCTCCGGTTACATTGTCATACAACGAATAATGACTAAAAATTCGTTTTGTTACGTCTTTAGCTTAAACATAATCGGAGCCAATGGAGAGCCAAGCTATTGACACGTTGCCCAGCGGCACTCCATATCCTTGCCTTCTATTATTCATGAGATTAATTAATGCTAAAAGATAATTAAATGCATTAGATACTATATTCTGTAAAATCTGTTGATAGGTGAAGTTAATTAATTTTTCTTTAATAAATCAATGAGAAGTAAAATAGACAATAAGCAAGCTCGGTTTATTAAAATTCTAATTATATTCTTAACGTTATGGATTAAATCATTAAAATAGAAGAGTAATTATCGTTAAATGTTTTTTTTTTTTTTAAAAGAATAATGCTTCGTGTAAAAATATTTAAATAAGAGATTATATTGTATTAATATTTTAAACAAATACTGTAATATTCATTGCAAATTTTATGGCAAGCAAGTTGTAATTTAATTATTAAATTACTATTTGTCTCTATTTAATTTGTTAGTATATAATCCAATTGCGCTTAATTAAGCTTATTTAACCTAAATTAATAATAATTAAACAATTTAAAACTAATTATACTTAAATTTTTCTGTTTCTTGTTATCGATTTAATCGAATTTTAGCTGCACTTTTTAAATATATAGAATACTGTAACATTATTTACGTTATTAAATAATAATAAACCATGTGGTGTTTGTGCTAAAAAAAATCATGAATATTTATAGGCTTTCGATCGATAAATATTCATGTATTATAGCTTTTGAAAAATCTAGTATAGATATATTTGATTACATTATAATGAAAACTTCATTTTCATATTTTAGATAAGCCAAATCAAAGAGGTTGACTTTAATTAATATTTTTGCATTATTTGATGTTTTAATTAATTAAAAATGGATAAATTATAGGCTATAGCCTATTTATTTTGTGACTATCTGTTTTATGAAAATATGCAAATTAATTCATGCCGAGGGAAGAAAACAAAAGCCGTTCGATGGAAACACAGCCTGCAATTTGTATGACTTGCAAAAATTACATTGATTTTTATATGTTATTTACATAAGTTATAGATCTAGTTAAAATATTAAGTGTATTGAATAAAGTTTTAAAAATAAATAAAATATTATTATTATTATATTGAAAATCTAGTTATAAGAATAATTTTAAACCTACAAAATTACTATAAATTACAAAAATAATCAAAAATTCGGAGATATTTTGATTATTTCTTTATAAAATTAAGATGTTCTAGCAAATTTATGTCTTTCGTCTTTAAAATGCTGCTTTTGAATGTTAATTTGGTACTGCAACAATCGATTTTTTGATAATTTTTAATGAAATATAATTCATTTTGACCATGAGAAGTCGAACTATTTAGGCTATAGACAAAATGTCCATTGACGTTAATTTTGCACCCGTGTGAATAGCCCAATAGGGAAAAGTAGAAATTAGTTCTTGTATTAAAATATAACCACGCTATCAAATATTTTGCTACAGATTTTTCCATATTTTTCATAATTATTTTCGCTCGGATCGTTCATCATCCTTCATTTTATAATCCGCTAAGATCCTTGCAAGAGGCAAAATCGTCTTGTAATTTTTTTTTTCTTATATGAATAAATTAATTTCTACTTATTAAAATTCCGGTTGAGGAACGAATTATTTTTTAAATATTAAATAAATATGTATTTATAATATTTTTCATTCATAGATCATGAGATACAAACTGCATGTCCATAGAAAGAAGGCAAAATCTTGACAGATTTTTCTTCGGTTAGAAACAAAATCCTGACAAAAACGTACGGCATAAATCAGTTCTTATTCAATCCGGCATGAATCCGAATTCTTGCAGGTACTGTGAAGTACAGTACATACTGAATTGAGCTTATGCATATGAATTTATTTTGTTTATCATTTTATTTTAAAGGCACGTTACGCGTCTAAAATAAACAATTCTTATAACGAATATTAAGTAGGCCTGTAGGAAGATTAATCAAATTTTATAGTTTAACGTATTCGGAATGAATTTAAGGGATTCTTAACATGTTCTTAAGCGATTTCTTAACATCTTTAAGGGATTCTTAACACGTTTCGATCGAATCACGTTTTCTTGTATAGCAAATAAAGAATTCAAATAAAATTTTCTAAGTTTAAAAACAGCTTACATTTCTCGATAGAAGCTTTCTGGACTTTACCCAATATGTATTTTTATCCAAAAATATTTCTCTTTTCTGCCTACAATGTTGTTGTGTAAGTAATACGTAGTCAGCGATATCTCCACTTAAATCTGGCTTTATTTTCAATATTTTTAGTTCTAGTCTTCATTCAATAATTGATTTATCTGACTTTTTGCAGATTAAAAAAAAAAAAACGTATTATTTCGTTTAATAAAAATATTTTATTCGTCTTTATCGGCAATTATTTTACTTCTTTAATGCGAGATAAAACAGATTAAGTCTAGACTCAGTTTTGAACGGTGCCAACTACAAAAATATATGTTTAAAAAAACAAGCGAAAACCTTAACCATTAAGTTTAAGCCTGCCATTTTCTAGATTGCTTTACATTTGGTTAAAACAAATTGGTCCACTTAGAATATTTAAGAATTTCAACTAACCTCCCATTTGACCACTAGACACTCCCTACAAGTTTCCCCTGTAAATTTGTTATTTCCTTTACTTAAGTAGACGTAATTCTGTATACTATCAACGGAAAAAAAAATTACTTAAAACAAAACTAGTCAAGATTATCCACCAAAATATATTAATTTTATCGTTTCTTGTTGATTTAGCAATTAAGATTTTGCCTTTACGTAAAGTATAATTAATTCATTTATAACTTTAATCTTTAATTAAGATTTTTACCCCCAAAAAATCATATTAAAGTATTCTCCACTTTAACCAATTTTTTTTAATGTAAAATATAAACATAATAATCATTATAACCTATAGAAGTCGGCCGAACTTCCTCGTTGTTTAACAAGATTATTGGTATATTTAAATTATTTATTAAGTAATTATTAATTCGCACGTTAAAGTAAATTATTATAATTTTGTTACCAATAATCGATTTTTTGATTCCTTAAAGATTCTACGAGAGATTATCTTTAAGGAAAAGAAAAAAGAAACGAGAAGTAAATTATATGTCTCCTCTTTCACGTCGCATAAATAATGCAAATTTCGTTGCAGTTATTTTAAATGATATAAAAATGTAAATAATATAAGGCTCTAGGAAGAAAAGAAAAAAATGAAGCTGATCTACTTTACGTTTAATGAACTACTAAATCTCTTCCAGAAATAAAATGCTAGAGTAATATTTATTGAGGAAATTGCGAAATAGTCTGGCCATTAAATGTTAGAGAATATTTGTACAGGAATACAGTACTGTACATTATTATTTTTTTTTTTTTAAATGTATTATTTAATTTGTAAAAAAATATATATGTCTTGAAAAATACGTAAAAAGGTGTATTAATCAAATAGGGATATTTTAATTCTATTCGCCTGCTCTTGTAAGTTTTTGATTAAGTAGTAAATTTAGACTTGTAAAATATGATTTAGTGTTTGAAATAATTCGTTCATATGGATGTCTACAGAGGGGAAACGGGGTGCTTTCCCCCCGGATCGAGTAAAAAATTCCACCAATTATAATCGTAAAAGTGATTGACGTATGTAACCTTACACCCTCAACAATGGGATCCTTTGTCTTTTTGTATTGATGTAGTACTGTATTCTATAATCTAATTGTGGGAAAAAAACGCAAAATAATTAAATAATTAAATAAAAATTTATTCTTGTAATTAATTATTTGTCTTCAAACTTTGCCCTTCGGAAAAATTTTCTGTGGACTTCCATGTTTGTGTTCTTTTCGGTATCCTTTTCGGTAAAATACAGTAAAATTTATTAATTTAAAGCGATAACAAAAAATACTATACAAGATGAAACAAAACTGATTCTTTATGAAAAATAAATATAAAATGTGCATAAAAATTTTATTTTTTTATTATTATAAAAACTTTTGTTGCATCGTATAGAATATAAAGTCAATTGCTAGTCGAAGTGTAAGAACTATATAACAGTGAATATCGAATATATTAAAATCTCTTGATTCAAATCCAAATATAATTAAATATTTGGATTTATTGTATTTGAAAATATTTGAAATAAATTCAAATGTAGTTTAAGTTTACTAGTTTTAATTTCTATTTTATGTATGGAAGAATTTATTAATTCCATGCATAAACTAGAAACTAAAACTAGTAAATGTTAATTAAAATTAGTAAAATATTTACGAAATACTTAGGTAATTGGTCTCAAATGAAAAAAAATGTAATGTTTTCCAAGATTTTTATATATTTTTTTTTCATGCTGAAGACTTGCACTAATGTTTCTGCAGCTAAATTGTAAAGGCCTACATTTTTAGTTTAAAATTTGTATTATTTTTATCTTTAAAAACCGAATGAATTTTCAATATAATAAATGAAACATTATTTTTTTTCTTGCAGAACCAGGAGAACTTCCTAAACTTCCTCCCGTCAAGTGCCAATTGAGAAAACACAAAAGTAACAGAAAACCTCGGACTCCTTTCACCACTCAACAACTTCTAGCCTTGGAACGAAAATTTCGTACTAAACAGTATTTATCGATAGCAGAAAGAGCCGAATTCTCCAGTTCGCTCAATTTGACGGAAACCCAAGTGAAAATATGGTTTCAAAACAGAAGAGCCAAAGAGAAGAGATTAAAAGAAGCAGAAATCGAGAAATTAAGAATGGCTGCCAGACCGCTTCTACCTTCTTTCGGTTTCGGGATTCCGGGAGCAGGACAGTTTTTTCACGGTGTACCACCACCCGCTCACATCGGAACTACGACTTCGAGTCGACCATTGTTAGGCCCATTGGTTACTTCACCCTATCCAATTTTCGCCTCACCGTCAACCGCTTGTCCTCAATGAAATCTAGATTCACAGAGTTCCATGAACTCTTTTAGTAAACTATTGCTCATTTTCGAGGAAATTGAAGAATTTCGAGAGATCTGCGGCGAGATTCCTCCTTTATGGCCTATTCTTCCATAAGTGCTCCCTGCAAATTTTCCAACAAGTGTGCTTTTTAAACGGCAACGAACAGAGAGATTTCCCGTTCCTCCAAAAACCAACTGATAAATGTCCTCTATCGCCATCGAACGGAACGAAAAAAATCCGTTGACGAAATCGTGAAAAAAGTCAATTATTCAATTTAAATGAGACCATTGACGTCGTGCACGATGGGTATAGTTCCTTCACATTGACTGATAACTGTATTAAGTAAAGACGTTCGATAAATATGTACGGGGATGTTACCCCGACTAAATGAATATTACAGGCCTATTCGGTACATGAAATAAAAGTACGTTTACAGCTCGGGACCAGTAATTCCCGTGTATATTTTCAGGCACGAGGACGGAAATTTAAAAAAAAAACAAAATTGTCATAGATTATGTCATTAATTAATTGCATTTGGGTTGATGATTTCCAGTGTCAATAATGTAAATATTTCGATATATTGATGATTATAATTTGTGTTGATACCTGATTCACGTCTCGTTTATTTATTAATTAATTAATTAAACAAAATTTCGTATAGGCCCATATAAAAAAAAATTCCATAACTAAATATTAGACATATTCAATTGAATGTAGCACGTAATAAGAATCTTAACTTATTGAAATATTGACGTTGAAACGTTATATATCTATTTTTTTCGTGTATTATATTCATCATAGAGGTTTTAAATAAGTAAATTTGATATTTATATCAAGCGTACCAAGAGTTTTCTACGAGAGATTATCTTTAAGGAAAAGAAAAAAGAAACGAGAAGTAAATTATATGTCTCCTCTTTCACGTCGCATAAATAATGCAAATTTCGTTGCAGTTATTTTAAATGATATAAAAATGTAAATAATATAAGGCTCTAGGAAGAAAAGAAAAAAATGAAGCTGATCTACTTTACGTTTAATGAACTACTAAATCTCTTCCAGAAATAAAATGCTAGAGTAATATTTATTGAGGAAATTGCGAAATAGTCTGGCCATTAAATGTTAGAGAATATTTGTACAGGAATACAGTACTGTACATTATTATTTTTTTTTTTTTAAATGTATTATTTAATTTGTAAAAAAATATATATGTCTTGAAAAATACGTAAAAAGGTGTATTAATCAAATAGGGATATTTTAATTCTATTCGCCTGCTCTTGTAAGTTTTTGATTAAGTAGTAAATTTAGACTTGTAAAATATGATTTAGTGTTTGAAATAATTCGTTCATATGGATGTCTACAGAGGGGAAACGGGGTGCTTTCCCCCCGGATCGAGTAAAAAATTCCACCAATTATAATCGTAAAAGTGATTGACGTATGTAACCTTACACCCTCAACAATGGGATCCTTTGTCTTTTTGTATTGATGTNTATAGGCCTATATAAGCTAAAATTATAGTAAATACATTGTTCTTCAGTAGAAAATACTAGTAGGGGAGATAAATTTACAGATAAATTTTATCCCCTTTCTTCATTGTCATACCTATTTAGGTTAGATCTAACACATTTAATAAAATTTATTGCTTTAAAAAAAATCCAGTTTATCATTAAAAAAAATATCTTATATTTCAAAAATAAATTATTTTTACCCCCAAAAATGCTTAACTTATCACAGCTCGTGTGTATCATATATGCTCTTTTGTTTCCTAACATAATTATTTATGTATTTAAATTAAATTTTAGTTGGATTAAGTTTAAATTTAAAAAAAAGCGACATTTAATTTACAGTAAATTAGATGATTAGAAAACAAATTTAACGAGAGAAAATGGCTTTATCTTGGGTTCTGGTTATTCAATTGTCTATTTTGTATTTGCAGAGAAAAATATAATAATACGTGGCAACCGGCTATATTAGCAAGTGATATCGTGTTAGACTTAGTTTACAGCCCGGGGCTGGTCGTAAAACCATTAACCCGAATAGCCTAGCAACCCGCCCCTTCGTCATTAAGTCACATCCACCCACATCTGACGTCTCCATTAGAGCTAGCTTCGGGGTGCAATTGGCCCTTTGCCTTCCATCAATACAATTTGTAGTAAATAAGACCCAATCACCCATTTTTACCTTATGCATTCATCCTCGTCAACACACCAACTATCTCTATTGTCACCTAAGTTCTATTGTATTGGTACTGTTGACATTCCGCACCTGCAAGACATCGATTCCATATTATTATTATTTTTTTTCTTTTCAACACCTTAAACGAGTATTTACTTAATTTGCATAATTAATTTAAAGAGTTACGACCGTTCTTAATTGTGTTTACATCTGTCTGCATACTTTAAATACAATCAAGGAGGCAATTTATTGATTCAATTCTCAGAAGAATGACTTCAAATTGCGTTCGTATATATATATATAGGCCTATATAAAATCGATAGAAATTTATTAATATAGGCCTACGAAAACAGGAGTGTTCAATAAAATTTCTGGTGATAAAACGTTTAGCATAAACTTATTACATAAAACTCGGTCGATAAAATATTAAGAACTCTTAATTAATTTTAATTAGCGTTAAATTTGATTCGTACGAAATTAATTTAACTCATACAAAAGGGTGGAATTCATTGGAAACAAAGTGTTTAAAGAGAAAACAAGCTTCTTGTTTACTTATTAAATATTTATTATATTACTTAAATCTGTTTTTGTTTATTTAAAATTTATTTTAAAAAAAAAGTATAATAAATCGATTTATTATTAATTAAAGTAGAAACAAATATGTTTACTCGAAAAGAAGAAAAAATAAATTAATTTTTTAACTTTTAATTCGTAAAAACATGCAAAATACGAGTAAAATTCCAGATTTATTATGATTTAAATTACTTAATTACACTTAAAAATGTAGGCTATATATTTGCTTGTAAAATGAACTTGTGAATTGTTAATAAACAAGTTACAAGTATAGGGTGTTATTACGTCCGTCTTAAGACAAAGCCATATTCAGGTAGAAAAATATAATTTTCTCGGATGGAAATTATATATAATCAGCTGCGTGTGCCCTACGTTACTCGTGCTTTTTAGGGGTGGGGATTGGTGAGGTTGGGTTGGGAGAGAGTTATAAAAACAATGGTCTTAATAACTAAATGTACTGTACAATACAGTACATTTATTGACCCGAATATTTAACATAATGAATCTACAAAACACAAGAAATTGTACGGGTTTAAGTTAAGAGAGGATGGAATTTAGGGGTTTTTGGTGCGGATACAATCAACATACCCCTTTACCTAACACACATAATAACTTAAAAGGGGTATACTTTAGGGGTAGTAATTTTAGGGTATCGGAGAATAATAATGTTAAATTTAGTGCAGCTACAGTAAATAGTATAGAATCATTTACCTAATTTGCATACATATTTTGAGTTTTATATACATAGATACAAGAGAGAAAACCATTAGAGTAAAATAAAAAATGATTATTCTTAGTGTTTAACTGGTTAAGACATAATCATATATTATATTTTTGATTCCTTATCAGGTTTCCCTATCAGCGTACTTAAATTCTTTTTTTAAAAACATGATTTATATATTCAAATTTTATTACACAATACTTTGACGTTATTTATGTATTAAAATATATTTCATTTTTTACGATAGATTTGTCAGTTATAGTTTTACTACATAATCAAACACTTTAATCACCCATACATAAATAAATCATGCATTATATTCTACAAGAGTTCATATTTATGTAAGAGCTGGAATAGAACCTTTTTATTTGCAGTTTCTAAGCTAAATTAAAGATTTGAAACTTTAAAAAAACTTAAGATTTTTTTTATTTATTTAAATAATTTGATCGGCAATACAAAAAAAAGACATCGCTTAATAAAAACGAAACGTTTTGAGATAGGTTATGCAAAAGAATTGGAAGTTTAAATATTTAAATGAGAAGAAAATCTCCGATACCGTTTGCAAAATCGATAGTGAATCTATGATTTTATTAAATTCGGCAATATTTTCTAACATTTCTAACCATTTTATCATTTATTTTACCATTTTATTACAGTGAAACCTGCGTAAACCGGAATCGAATGGTATCGAATACATTAAAACCTGTTCAAAACCGGAAACCTGCCTAAACGGAAAGATTTTTCTACGTTAAAAAGAAAGAACCTGTTGAAAACGGAAATCTGACAAACTGGGAAGAATATATAGGCCTATATTCGGTACCGTGCGATTCCGGTTTAAACAGGTTTTACTGTATATATTTTTTCCCGGTTTGGCTGGGTTCCGTTTTAAACAAGTTTTTTTTTCGTATTTAACATAGAAAATCGCTACGTATCGAAGAATTTTTTCTCATTTAGTCAGGTTTCGTTTTATTTGGGTTTCATTTTAGACAGGTCTTTACTATAATTAGTTAGCCGTTAGTTTTAAGATTAAAGATAACAAAGTCATTTTAATTTCAATGCTTGAATTACACGGGAGAAGATAAAATTCTAAACATTTCCCTCCCCCTAATTTCTATTAAAAAGTGTTTATTATTAATTTAATTATAAATTTAATAAATTAATTTTTATTAAAGCAGTTTCCTATTCTCTAATTATTGACTTACGGTCAGATAGAAACCATTTTAATTACAATAATTTAGAGTTAATTGATGCAACCCCGTGTCCTGAAAGGCATACTATATTAATGTATTACTGTCTAAAACAGAGTAAATATCTTTTTAGTCAAAGAAAATCTGGAAAATCTCCTCGAATAACCATAGCAATGTTCTCTTCCTCATCTCAATATTCTATATTCTAGGTCACTAGAGCATGATAACCTGATACCATTTTAAATTGAGTTGAGTATCTTCTCGCAGATTCATCATTAACTTTGATCCTTTTAATAAAAATTTCTTTGAAATAAATACATATAAAGTCGAAAAATATAAGGGTAAATAAGATATTTGGGATAACTTATTGCAAATTTCGAGTAAAATACCAAGATACCTATCAATAATTTAACCTTTACTTGAGAAGATAAATCAGAATGCCTACTCAGCATTCAATTTGATTTTTTACAATGTTCCCTTTCTGATCAACAAAATTTAACTGCATGGAAGGTTATGAAAAAAAAAATATAAGAAAAAAAAAGCTTTATCGCCTGTATCCATTTACTTGTAAAAATAAAGAGGCAGTCATTATTACTCTGCAAGTTCTCGTGCTGATCCTTATCTATTTTAGCAACCCGACGAAAATTTCGTCCATTTTTGTTGGAGAAAACGGAGTTTTTCTATGCTTCTTTGACCGCAAACCCGGCAAATAGTGACGGATGAAGTTTGTAAGGTGTAATTTATTATTAGGTACCTGACTGGAGATAGGACGTTAGAAACGTGATACCTGCCTGACCCACACCTGACTAATTGAACGTGCTAAATACGCGATAGAAAAGGAGATTAGATGGTAGGTCGTGCACCTTTCTGCATCAACAACTCTATTCATATACCTTGAATACGGCTTTAAATATAGTTCTATGGCACCTTTTTTTTTTCGTATTTTTAACACATTTCTAAGCTTTGCAATTAAAATATAGGTTTATATATCAGTTTTTAATGGCGGGAGCGATAAGATCGTGAAGCCGTTTATGTATTTAGATGAACTAATTTCGTTACAGTATACAACAAATAATAAATGTCACCATTCGTTTAATAGGCTAAAAGCTCATAAGTTAACGTATCAACATTTATAAGGTAAATTAATTTCTTTTCTATAAGTGAAATCATATTAAATACAGGGAGTCAGTTCTATCTGTATACGTAAGAATAAATAAGGTTTTTAATTAATTTCTCTCCTTTTTCGAATTAATTTTACCAAATTTTAATTAAGTTAAAATTTTTTAGAATTTTTAGAAATAAAATAGTTTATTTGCTAAAGATTTATTATAGAAATTTTACTATTTATCAATATAGATCGGCATCGAAATTAAGATATTTAGATGGAAGGTCAGAGGGTAAAAGGGCATAAGTCATCCTTTTAGGAAACTAAAATAACTTTGTAATTCATATTTATAGTATGTTATAATGTTTTTTATTACTTACAATACTTTACATTACGAATAATGCCAGTTATAAATACTAAAATTGTATTTATTACACGTATACTTAACACATTTATCGGTATATTCGGGCATTTAATTATAATTAAAAAGCCAAAATTAAAAATTAACTTAAGGTTATTATTATTTTTTTTTAGGAAGAGAGTAAACTAAATTTTACAATTCTTTCTTTAAAATTTGTAAATATATTTATAGATTAGCGTGGAATATTTATTATCATCTAAAGTAATACTGTAATTGCAGACAGTAATGATTTAACCATAATCTAAAAAAAATTATTGACGGGCATTTAAGTTTGAAAAATCGGAATTTTTACATATAATTAATATTCAAGAGTCATTAGTGACTCTGGCACTACTCGAAATGACAGTATAATGATATCGTATTGGTTAATGCATTTGTGCTGTCAATTAAAGAACGTCTATCGATCTAAAACCGACAATTTTTTTCTACGCTTCGGGTTTTTTTTTCAGCTTAATAAAATAATAAATATTTTATATCATTTATTTTAGCATTCTTTTTTATTATTATTAAAAGAAAATAAATCTGTCGATACGTCAGTTTGTTTCCAGTTTGTAAATTGTTTTAGAAAGTTTCAAATAAGATTAACTTCTATTTTAGGAGAATTATTTTAAAAATTTTAAATAAATAAATAAAATGTGACAAAAGCAAAAATGCCGTTTATTTCTGGAAAATATTTTTATGTGTATTTGTTTGTGTATGAGATCGTATCGTGAGATCCGTGGGTCCTACTCATTTCATATTTGTGGGCACATATATAATAGATATCATACTTTTCGAGTATTTAAAAGTCTTGTAGGGATAAAATGAAATTAGTTATTTTAAAGATGGAGGAAATAGTCGCCTAATTCAATGGCAAAAGGGCCTAATGATAAAAGAGTCTGTGGCAAAAGAATCCAATGATAAAAAGATCATATGGTAAAAAAGGTCCATCAAATGGTAAAAGAAGACCCATGTGAGTCTTTTATTACCTTTGAACCCTTTTACCTTACCTAAAAACTTTGGACCTCACCTACCTCTTCACTTTTGGACCCTTTTACCATACGTATCTGTGTATTTTTCTTAATAATTAATCTGGCCTTGTGGGTATAGAATTCACTTTTTTTTTTTTTGTAAATAAATCTAACCTACACAAATCTACTATGGATGCCCACTTATGATATATTGTACACGCTGTATACAGACTATTATCATCTGTTTATTGTATAGTTTATAAATTTATTTAGCTTTCATAACGTATAACTTAAATATATACAGTACTTTGTTTTTTCTTCATTGTTTTAATTTATAGTTAGTCAGATCTTTCATCGAGTTTATTTCGCTAAGTTGAACATTGACACCGGCAATAAATAGACCACTTGTTGAACAAAGAATATAATTATTGTCGCTGCTTCAAATTTCAAAAATAATTAACTCTATTATTGTTAAACTTCGTAAGATAATATTCGTGAAATATAGGCATATAGTTTGTCCTATATTAAAAATTTTTTTAATGCTTTTCCTTACTTTTTTTTTAAATTATATTTTTAGAAAATTAAATATACTCTGTAAAGACTCAATTTAAAAACACGAAGAAAGGATTTATTATTTGAATAACATGAATATTTTTTTCTCTACACTAATCTGTAACGAAGTATTAATTATATTTTATAAATTTATGATACTGAATTTGTTGATTTTAAGAATTTAAATGTAATTTTAATGAAAAGAAAAAGGGTGTCGGATCTGTTACATTATTATAATTTGTTGCCTTGTCAAACCTTTGACCGTGTTCGATTTTACCAAGTTAGATCATTGATACCACCGACACCTGTCTTTTGATTGATATATTATAAGAAAACTTCCAGATGATGCATAGTAATTTGATAAGTATGTTGATAGCATAAAGAAATCTCTATATATACAAGTATTTAGGAAGAACAAAGTTAAAGAAGTGCTAAATAAGATCAGTAGAACAGTTTTTAATTCAGCTACATCATAAATTTATATTTAAATAAATACAGGTGTGGTTCAAAAGTAGGAATACAATTGTGGAGCTGATAAATAGATGTTTAATGTTTATTATTTCGTTGTATTTTTTATATATAATTTAATTTATGCATAAAAATAAATGCTTTTTCTTCTTTTTTTTTATAATAACAATTGCACCACTTTTGCACCACTATATAATGGTTTTCGTGGCAGTAAATTAGAGAAAAATATTGTTTTTTTTTTTTTTTCAATTAAAAAATATTATTAGTAATTTAATTAAATATAGAAATCAATTTTGGAGTATCAAATTAATATTTCTCTTCTGTCGTTATAATCAAGCTGATTATAGAGCTTTCTGTATAGCGGGGTTTTTTCATCTAGTTATAGCGTATCAAGAGTTTATAGGAAGGTAAAATACTTCCTCAATTAAGCAATATTCTTATCAGAATCCATAAATATATATCTGATAGGATAAAATAAAATCTAATCTAAACGAAATGACAATAATTTTCTGGTTTTTAAGCAGTTGATTTTCAATAAAAACTTCAAGAAAGCCAAGCAATAAAAAATGTTATCCAGGCTTAAAACCTTGAAGAAAGGGAAGAAAAATAAGAATTTAAACTATATTGAGCGATATTAAGATCAAGAAAGAAGATAATCTCTGTAAGTTGGAAGAAAAAGCTTTCATTCTCACCAAGTTAGCCATTGAGTTCTTAGAATGCTCAGAAAGTGCCATTACTCAAGCAATTCTCAATGTAACTAGCAGCACTATTGTCCGGCGATAACGCTATTTGAAGGTTAAAGATTCCGAGGAGGATACTTTATTAGAGAACGGCCCCCGTCCGTGCAAATGATGCTACCAAACCTATTATCCCACGTGGTCTATACTGATTCTAAGACGTCACACAAGCCGATTGACTTACGGCCGTTAATACTCGGCATGATGGCTGCCTAAAGTCCTGTATTGTGTGACTTAATCACATACCGACGACCATAATTACCTCGGTGCCGGCAACAATATCCTGTTTCACTGCCACTTATTACATACACCCACTGGCATACGGCTTAGCTGAGTCGAAATCTGGAAATTAATTTGTCTGGCACGGAAATACAGGCACGAAAAGATTTTTATTCCTCTTTTACATTTACCTTCGCTATAGGGAATACGGGTATTAAGAGCTAACAATGATTATTAATGACGAGTCCCCTTGCGGCTAGAAGAAATTAACTAATGTTATATGAGGCAGTTGTGGACAAATCTGAAAGGGTTTTTTTTTTTCGTAATGTATGCTGTCTGCAGATAGAAAAATCATTTCTGTCCGAATTCTTTTCATTTACATTATCGTAAAATTATCTAAATGCCTTCGTTTAAATGCATGTTCTAGATCTGCTCCAAATTAATTGAGTCGGATTTAATTATAGAAAATTAATTCTAAGTAGTGTTTACTTCGAAACTTGTTCTCGTTAACTATATACTTCTATAATTAAACAAATATTTAATAGTTAAATTTTTCGTCACAAGCTTTCCTCATTAATGAATCATTTGAATTCATTTCCAGTTTCTGTCATTAAGATTCTAAATTCTAGAACTTAAACAGGATGGAAGATTGGCTAAACGTAAGCTGAACAAGCTACAACTTAAGGCCTTATACCTCTATATTTATTAATATTTGATGGAGAAGAAGGTCTTCTTATATGCTACAGCTTAGGACCTGAACAGTTAAATTCTTCATAACAAGTTTCCTTCATTAATCAGTTGAACTAATTGCTAGTTTCTGCCATTAAGATTATATTCTAGAACTTAAACAAGAACGAATACAAGCTAAATAAGCTACAATTTAAGGTCTAGACTAATAAATTTGTCATTCTTTAATAGGGAAGAAGGCCTTCTTATTTGCTTTAGTTTAGGGCCTCGACAAGTCAAAATCTAGCCAAGTTGAACTTAAATTTTAATAATTTATTTTTTTAAACAGAAAATTAACATATTATTTAACATAAATAGGCCTATATTTATATATTATACATTCTGAGATTAAAAAATTCTTAGTAAAATATTCAAGATGTGATTTATAAATCTTGGATCAAGTTATAGACTGAAAATAGTACAAAAAATAAAAAAAATAAAATAAAATTTTACCGATGTCAATAAGTTTGAATAGCGTTTTTTAGAGGATAAAATAGATTTTATATCCACATTCTAAAATAAATATATGGACTATTATTTTGAAGTTATGTTTTTATCTGGATGCAGTAAATATAACAATTTGACTTTTAGATTTTTACTTTTGTATGGGTCTTAAAATAAATCATTTTTTAGTATTTTTGTTATAATAATTGATGGGAAAATGGATTCAAAATGTAGAAAAAAATGTCTTCTAACCTGAAAATATATAAATATAGCAAAAAAGATTCGATAAAATAATAAAAATAGAGAGTTAAACACGATACAAACTGGAGCACTTTTTTTTTATACTTAATAGTGTTTAATTTTAGGAAAATTGCTGTTAAAATATTTTATAACACGGATATATAATTTTATTATTATTATTTTATTAATTTAGTATATTATATTTAAGAAATTACTTAGAATTTTATTGTAATTTAATAATTTAAACAGCTACAAGTTTAAGAATAATCATTATCTCTGATTTTATTTATCGCCTCATTTAACAGAACATTGATGTCAAATTAGTCATATAATTAGAAAAATAAGCAATTAGCAATGAATTGAATAATTTAATTGTGTGTTACTGAATAAAATTAAGGAGAAAAAAACGAATAAATTATCAACGAAATCGGAAAAAACAGGTAAAAAAATAATAATAGGAATGTCTCACGAATTCTCATTGATATTTTTATCAATATATATAAAATATACTTGGAATGATTTTTAATAAATAATATATTAAAGATTTAATTTAATTGGAAGATAATTACAAGAATCGTGCGAAAATGTCCCGTGGTTTTCTTAAGGTATATAAAAAATAGCCTTAAAAAATTAAATACGCTACAATATATTATATTATAGCTTATAAAGGTTCCTATAAAATTAATTACAAGTTGGAAAGACTATAAAAAATATTAATTTTAATTATTTTAAATTGACAAATGTCAGTAATTTAAATATTAAACTTACTTCTATTTGTATTTTCATATAAAAAGGTAAATAACCTTTACGAATATTCGCTAATCTGACTTTAAAAAACACAGTTTAATTGACTATCTCCTTAGGAAATTCCTATTTAAATAACTGTGATTTATAATTACATTTAAATTAATTAAATTTAAGATATTTTTAAACAGAAATTCTACGAATTGCTGCTCTTCACATATAAATTACTTCGGGTTAATATTTTAAAAAGATAATTTTCATAGTGATAAATTACTGATCGTATCTTTTTTCACATTTACAATTTATCATTTTGTGATAAATTTTTCTATAAAATTGTCAAAGTCATGCGGATCTTATTTGTAAGATATTTGTTAGGCTACTTGTAAATCTATTGATTAGTTTCTTTCTTAAAACAAATTATCTTTTACGATTTCAAAATAACCAAAGCGATTCAGATTATAATTTATGAATCTCCTTCGACTTTTCTATTAAAATTGATCTCCTTTTTTTTCACTTTAGCTTTCGATAAGTGCATATTGATCACACGCAGTCGATAAAATTCAATTAGAACTGATTAAATGTTTCAAAAAAATAAAAATAAAATCTTTATGGAATTGGAGATTAAAAAAAAACTGTCGATAAACATCTATTCTGGTTTATATTTTATATTTAATTCTATACAAATCAATACATTTTATCGAATTTAAATTGTAAAATACTTTATTAATTTCAAGTTTAAGGTTGTATCTAATGCATGATTTATGTTTTATTGTTTTTTTAAAATTTATAAATTAGTTTATTATACGTTAGGACATTATTTTTCAACGAGTTTTCTTTTTATTTACAAGGATAAATGCTTATAAATGATCATTTCTTATGTTAAAAAATAGTATTTGTAATATGTTTTGTAATTGCTTTTATAAAAAAAAAATGTTATTGTCAGTTAATGTTTTAAGTTTCTTAAACTTTAATTATAGTCTAATATTAAATCTAGGCCATCCATTACCTAACTTTTGTAATGTAATATGCAATTAATATAAGTCAGTGTTTCCTTTAAACTCATTTTAAAAATATCTTAAATGATAAAAATTTATAAATTATATATTGTGATTTAACAATAGATTCTATCTTTACGCTTATTTTAAATAAATCTGTCCGTCTAATATTATTATTATTTAGATTTCCTTATTAAAAAAAATCGCTTTGAATAAATTATCGACAAAAATTATTAAAATTTGGGAAAAATGAATGAAGAAATCTTTTCAAAAATTACATTTTTATTAAAAATTTTTTAGTTATTAAATTTAATAAAAGATGTTTTTGTAAGTGTATTATAGAACACGGTATTACATACAGCAAAGCTTCCTATAGTCGAGGGAGTAAGTATACATACGTCAATTACTCTTATAATTATAATCTGTGGAATTTTTTCTCCATCCCAGAGGGGTAATTGCTCCATTTACCCCTTCTGCAACCTTTCATGTAAGATACATAATGTTAATATATAGGTTATATACGTGTTTATATAGTCAAAATTCGTGATAAGATTCTCTATTATAAAAGCTTAATAAAGGGTAATTATATGCTAGTAATCGTCTAGAAATATTTAATGTGTAAACATTTTATATATTTTAGCATAAATATTTGATATTTATTTATTTATAAATGATTATAAGTGTTTTAAACACTATTAATGAATGATACTTGATCCGCATCCAATGATAACCTTGTATTATTGAGATGCTGAAATGATAATGCATTTATTAATATAAAATTATAGAAATTTTAGATAGATTTATAATTCATTTACTAACAAACAAAAATTTATTCTAATTCATTAATTTTACTTTCATTTTATGTATTTATATCCAGAAAATAAATATAAGTTAGTTTGTTACAAGCATAAATAGAAAATTGCCAGCAGATGCAGATCAGGAAAGATATCATTTTGAGTAAAAAATGTAATATTAAAATGATATAAATTGATATTTACTTTGATCTTTATCATCTTTTATCATATTTTTATTTACCAGAAAGTAAATAGAGGAACAAGAGATTCATTCTTGATCCTTTGTTTATAACCTTCTCATTGAGAATTAGGGCTTGCTTTTTTAAAATTAAACCTAGAAATAAATGGTTTATTTCTAGTTTTTTTATATATATAAATAGTGTAAAATCTAACTTATTTGTTTTATTGATTTTCTTCACATGTTTGGGTAAATTTTTCGAAAGAAACGAGGGTTTATAACTGTGATTGGCTCGACCCTATCTCGTCTCTCTCAAGATATAATCTGTTATGTATCGTAGCGTAAAACTTCTTTTTTTCAAATAAAATATCTATAAAATTAAATAAATAGTGATGATATTTATAGATGATACTTGATGAAAATGTTACAAAATTATTTTATTTTTTACAATAGTTTTTATATCATATTTTTAACCCTTGGAAAGTTTACATGCAATAAAATGATCTATATTAATTGAAAGTGTGTTACAGTTTGTTCGACTTAATTTGAATAAAGGATTAGGGATAAAAATACGGATCAGGTATCAAATTAAAGCCCTTACCTTGTAAATGTAGCTGCTGAAGATAGATTTCAGAAAGGTATAATTGTTTAGTAGCAAACTCTTCCAATCCAACCTTACCAACCCCCTACCCAAACACATGCAGCTAGTTAGAAACGCTTTGAACAACTAAATACTATTACAAATATTAGTAAATCTACAAGCTTATGTCTAAACCCAAAGAAACATTTCATAAAAGAAATTACATACTAGTTTGTTTTTAAAATATATTAAAATTTTCTGTATATATAACAATTACTTAGCCTATATATACAGAAAAAACAAGGAAATATAATTGAATCAAAAGACAGTATAGATTTCAAATTGATACAGACTATTTTATAAGCCTTAGAATCCAATACAAGTAATTAATTTAGTTAATCCCCTAGATAAAGGGATTTTAAAAAAAACCTGTTCGATTTACACAGGTTTTACTTTAACTTAATTTAATTGATTTAGATGAGTCCAAGCCTACATTAGAATATAATTTATGCTACAATTAAAACAGAGAATTAATTATATAATTAAATTATTGATGCTTGGTAAGAAGCAAAGAGTATTTTCCATAAAATATTAGGCATAATCGTAAAATATATCAATGTCTTAAAATATTTTATCTACTTCTTTCACAGACTTTATATTGATATTTGGGAAAGCTTTGAAATCTCTCCTTTACTCGATCTTATTCATCACTCCAGATTTTCTATTTATCGCCTGTAAAATTCGGCGATAAGTATGGAATCTAGATTGTATGGGATGCTCAAAATTTCAAATGATTTAAAGGGGAAGCATTTTTGATAGATTAAACTCCTATTATACCGCCAAACTTTTCCCATCAAATTTTAGCATAGATTTCAATTATGTATCGATATATCTTAACATATGGTAAGCTGCTAACACGATATCTTCTAAGCGATAATTTAGTTTTATTTTTTTTTTAAATTTATAAAATATTTTTTAATCCCTTAAATATAAATTTTTTTAAAAAATAAAACCTGTCCAAAACGGAACCTAAATACAGTAAAACCTGTGTAAACCGGACTCGCACGATAGCGAATATTTTTCCGGTTTGATAGGTTTTCGCTTTAAACAGGTTTTCTTTTTTAACACGGAAAATCGTTGCGTTGAAAAGAATTTTTTCCGTTTAGACAGGTTTTTGTTTTATTAAGGTTCCGTTTTCAACAGGTTTTACTATAAAACGAAAGCCTGTTTTAACGGAAAAATTCTTCGAAACCGATCTATTTTTTGTTAAAAAAAACCTGCCAAACCGGAAAATATTCGGTACAGTGAGAGTCCGGTTTACACAGGTTTTACTGTATAAAGTTTATTGGTTTAATCTTTTATATTTTTTCAACTTCTTTCATTATCAAATTTTTTTCTGTGTGTTGATTGATGAGCATTATATAAGAATAGGCAAAATTTCCTCAAGCTTAAATTATACATCTAATAATAACAATTGGACTGTTGAACTGCATATGTTAATGTATCAAAAATGATTCTTGCTTTGATTAATATATACTTTAATTATTGTTCTGTAGTATTGTTTAAAAACAGTACATAGTCCTCCTTTAGTAACACATGTTAAATGTTATAAATTACAAAGGAAAAAATATATTGTGAGTAAATAATTATTTTATATACATTATTTATACCCTGACTATAACAGAATATTGCTGTGTTCTGATATAAATTATTTTCATAACCTAAATAATTTATGTTAGAATGAAATATTAGATTAATCTACATATCAAAATACATTTGACCTTATTAAGAATAATAATAGAAATTAAAGAAATAAACTATTTATGGCATGTTATAGCATACATAAAGTTATGATTAAAATAAATTAAGGCTTCGAATTAATTACGGATTAACGATTTAAATGTTATATACAGTAAAACCTGTGTAAAGAGGACTTGCCGAATACTTTTTCAGGTTTGGCAGGTTTCCGTTTTGAACAGGTTTTTTTTTCTTTTAAAGAAAGAAAATCGCTCCGTTCAGATGCATTTTCCCCGTTTTAGACAGGTTTTATTGTATAATTATATTATTTTAAGGAATAAATTATATCCTAAGCATAATATAATAAATAATAAACTATATAAAATTAATAAATGAAGAAATAAATGAATTCTAATTAACAAAATCGTGCTGTTTCGATCTATTAAAACCTACATACAAGACGCAGGAAGTCAATATATTTAAGGGTAATAATAATAATAATTAAGCTTAAATTTAATTATGTATGTGTAATTTAATTAACTAAATAATAATATAAGTAATTCTAAGCTAATTTCTAAAATAGACATTCGATTTTTTTCTCTTTTAGCACCGAAACTTCTAAGATAAACTGTTTATTCTAACCGAAACTATTCCTATTTTCTGGAGAGAATAATGATTTCTCATAGATTTAAATTAGTGTAATTTATAGACGAATCAGTAATAAAAAAATAGAATAATTTATATATTTTCTAAGAATTTCTATATTTTCTTCCTTAAAGAAATTATCTTCGACATGAAGAGCCAAATATTAATGTTTTTGCAAGAAATTGTGTCTTTATTAGTTAAAATGTCTTCGCAAATGAACATAAACATAGAGTCGAAGCCTCAATTAACATCATAAGAGCCTCACAGAACTTCAAAAAGCTTCAATTAATCTCATAACAGCCTCGTAGACTCAAATATTGCCTATTTTTCTTCTTTACATAATTAAAAGCATATCGAATTTGATAAAAAGGATAATAATTAATACATAATTAGATATTTTATAAACTAAAATACATTCGGTGAAAAGACATTTCTGGTGACTTTCTGTCTAAGAGGGATTTTAAAATTAACAATAAATTAAAGCGGCATAATCCAGATAACTTTTAGAATAGACTAGACACATTTAATGGTTAAAATGGTTTCTGTTGGATGGTTTTATCAATGAAAATAAATTCGAAGATAAGATATAACTTACCGTAAAGACGAAGCCAGCAATTATTAAAAATATCTGAATAATAAGTGGATAAAACTTAAGCTTAATATGAGAATAGCAGTTTCTCAATGGTAAATATTAAATAGTGTTTATAATTTAAAACATTTCATTAAGTGCAGCATTATTTAAAGGAGGAAAATACATCTTATCCTACTCCATCAGCTCCTCTACGTTCAGAATTCCACTAGAATTTTTATTGTAAATTCCTTATCTTCCAGCTCTACAGTCGACAGTCTACTTTTTTATTCCAAGTAAATCTTAGCGTTATATTTACCAGTCATATCTACAAAAACACTGCAATAAAGATCTTTTTAAAATGTTATTTTTTTTGTTTTATTATTAAATGTAAGTCCTAAAGCTAATTAAAGTACGCCTACGCAAATATTCTGTATGGACGAAGACAAAAAATAAAGAAGAAACCATAAATATAACATAATGATTAAGAATGCGAGTCTGGTAGATTGAATTATCTGCTTCAATTATCATTGATAAATCTGTTTTCCTTTAAAAGTATTGTGTACGCCATTATTCAAAAGAGGAAAGGTTGTTGCAAGTTTTAAGGCAAATTCTCTAATGGAAGAACTCTTATCTGTCAAGTAAACATCTTAAGTCGAACGTGTTATTATTTTCCTTGTCCTAATTGCTATCCTTCATCATTTGATAGTCTCATTTCCCATCGTATCGGATCCCAATCTTAGTGGAAAAGACTAACGATGAAGAGTTGAGTCATTGTCTATATTCAAATCACCATAAACCCGATTTCAATTCTACTTTCTACGAAAGGTAATTGAACCGTTTCCCGTTTTAAATATTTATGTGGTCGATTCACTGGCATCGTTCCCTCTAAGTCTTCTGACGCAGATCAGTTGCCAGAGAGGTAGGAAAACGGGAAAAATATGCAAAGCAAATCGCATGTGTGACGTTTTCCGCTTTTCGCTTCATCTGCAACGTTCAATCAATAGATTCGGCCATCTGCATAGAAGAACGTCTATTTACTAGGTGAAGACGATCCTCTGCAGCTCTAAGCTGCGAGATAAGCAGTCTTCGAAGGATTTGACTTGCAAATTACCACCGATGGGAATCCGAAACGCCTTCCAGTTCCTCATCTTTTTCACGCCTCCTTCATTCTATCTCTCAAAGTCGCCGGGTTTCCTTTTACGCACCAATCGTATTTGAAATGTTAATGGAAGTGGAACAGTTTTCTTTCCACTTATTTCGCATGCATATTAAGGTAATGAAACCCCACACACACTCATTCACACTTGCCCGAGTTTCGAGTCGGAAAAAGTGTGTGCGGATAAAGCAAAAATGCTCAACTTTTTCTACTAGACGACACACATCCGAGCTGTCGTCATTATTTAAGTATCCGCCCCGCTAATGAATTAGATAAACGGACAAAAATTGAAACTGGGTAGGTCGTTTACAGACTACGGCCTCAGCTTAACACTACAGAAGCTGCGAACAGATCAATAGTCATTAGCCAAGGCGACGTGTGACTAAAAATTAACACTTAGCTCGCAGCCCTAATGGCCTTACCAGCTTACTCTATCACACGTCATTGAATCGCCATTGTCCTAGACGCTCCAATGTCTCCAGTAATTGAGGAGATAAGAAGCATCAAACGACGAAGTGCGATCGTAAATGGCGATAAAGGAGTTTAGTAGCTCATACATCGTCTACTACGTCACAGGTGGATGAAGGAATGTGACGTCATCGCCTGGTTGAGCGCTTGTTTTGCTTCGTACTAAATACCTTTCATCATTTAAAACGGAGAAAGGTATTTAGTTTAATTCAACTAATAACTCATTTCTCTTTTATTTTCTTCCACTTTCTTCTAAAGTTTCAACAGTTCAGTTAATGAAATCGTACACAGAAACTGATTAATAAGTATGAGAAACTTTCATTAACCTAAAAGAAAAATAGCATAAAGGAACCATTGATAATTTTTCGATTATCATCGATACGAATTCTTCTTTATCATTAAACAGTTTTAATTACATATAGCTTATACGTGGTCATAAAATTGTATCTACACTGTATCTTCTACAATACATACAAGTGCAATGAAGTTTTGATCATCCTGTATAAGTCTATAAAGATTTATGCCCTTATTAATCAAGCTTTATATAAAATATAAGAGTTATAACTCTTATATTTTATATAAAGCTAGATACAATCATATCATACAAGCGTTGGAAAGGAAGATTTAATCCCTTAAAGACAAAGTCTTAGGCCTTATTCTTGCCCATTAAAATAAATAAAATAAACTGAAAAATCTAAAAATAAACGATATATTCGGCTATTTATACCCGCATATATCTGTTTTATTTTTTAATTAATTAATTAAACTTTTATTTAACTTTACTTTAGTGTTTAGAACTTAGTACACTGCATAACTAGTTAAGATTTTTAGTTATTTTTTAATATAATTTATCTCTTATCGAGTCTATTTTTCACTCGAATAAACTATTAACGTTAATAAACAATTACTGATAAAAATATTCGAAGTTTTAGTTTTAAAAAATCGTAAATAATCGTTAAAAAAATAAGTCAAATTGCATGGCAACGATACGACTTCATAAGATTTACTTCATCAAAATGATATAAAGCTTATATATTATAGGAATTTTATTAATATTAACGTTACAGGAAATGCAAACAAGTATATATAATTCTTCGTAATTGATCATACAATTACTAGGAAGTTTATGACGTGGAACAAAATGGAAAAATTAAACACAGAAAAATAAGATCTAAAATGAGGAGGGAAAGTTAAATGTTTACAACAACTAAATTTAATATCGATTTAAATATAGAACAAAAATTAAATGGTACAAAAATCTATTTCTTTATATTATTTTCTCACGCAAAACAGCGATTTTCTCGCGATCACGTTTAAATTACAGGAAACATCATGCCTGTCACGTTTGTATCACGGACTCGCGTGAGATATCAACTAAATAAATTGTAGAGTCAATTGGTAAAACATTTCTTTTTTTTTCCAGCTGATTGCAAACCCCACAGTGATTACTTTTTATATAAGTTAAATTTATTTTCAATGTCTCTTTGAAAAATAACATAAAAGCTATAATAAAATACAAAATTATTTATGATTTATAAGAAAAAAAAAATAACTGAAAGAAAGGGCTATTATATTCAATGAATAAGAGGATAACAATTACTTTTTGTTCTTTATATTTTTATTCTTTTTTTTTTAAACAAGAAAAAATTATAGAAAAATGAGGCGATCAAGTAAATTTATATTACATAAAAATCTAGAAAAAAAAGATATCTGGAAAGATGAAGGAAATCTTGAATAAATAAAAATCTATTTATTATGGTAAGTTGCTTTTGTTAACAATTTATACAGTGTAATTTATAGAACCATATGAGAAAACCATTAATAGACTTAGCCTAGAGATAAGAAAATATAACTCATTAATACTTTACTTTTTACACGAATTTAGGCCAAATTTATATTCTATAGAATTGATATTGACCTAAGTATAGGCTTTATCAATCAGCGTGAGAATTATTAAATCGTGCGAACTTCCTTTAAATCTATATAATATAGTCTCCAGGCAAAAATTATATTAAAATTTTTTTAAGGTTAAATCTCGCTGTTTTATGGCTAGAATTTATAAAATTTTAAGTGATTGATTTAATAGCATTATAAAAGTATAAATCTATTCAATAATTAAACTTTCTTATTATCTTTTAGCCAAGTTTACTTTTTATTAATTAAAACTGATCAATCTCCACTAATAACATATATTAATGTGTGATTGAGTGAGCATTTTCAGTTGCAAAGCTCCCTCGCAATTACACTAAATCAATTCGACTTTAATAAAGGTAAGTCATAAATCAAAATCTACAACGAAACNTTTCTGGCAGCAGTTACGGAAGTATTGTAAATTATTTGGAGTTTGTTAATTTAATATTTTACTTTGTTAAAGTATGTAAACAGCTAAAATAACTTGTATATTTAAAGTTCTCTTTATATTATTATTACTATTAAATAAACTCAGGGGACTTAGTCCGTTGCAAACGAGTTTGAATTAACAAAAAAACATTAGAGACGAATTTTTTACAAGTTTCAAAACGCTCGTAAAATCTTATAAAACGAGGAAAAAACAAAACCAGAATATATTCTGTCGAGGAATTATCCTTAAGAATAGACTTTTATCCAATGTAATCGGAAAAAACGATTGGAAGAAGACGGAGAAAAAACAAATAGAATACTTTAGCTAAATAATAAACGAACTTTTCTCGTTTCGGTAATCAGTTGTTTCTTTCAGCAATCTTTTTTTTTTTAGCAGGAAAAAAAAATAGTCAGTCAGCGAAGGAGAATAAAAAAGATTCAAGAACAAAGCTCAGTTCGTATCTCTCCTCCGTTTCTCTAGTGAACGCCTCTTTCCACATGGCAAGGCGTTCCCATTCCATTTCCGGTATAGAATGGAAGAGACTCCGAACTGTGATTGCAAATCGAAGGACGTCGTTTTCTTATGTAAAGTTGTCGCTCGTCACTTAAGCCCTCTTTTTTTTTCTTTCTTTCTTTTTTTTCTCCTCCTCCTCCTCCTCCTCCTCTTCTTCTTCTTCTCTCTTTCTTTTGAGTTGGCGCTCTCATAGATGGGGATGAAAACGTTTATCACGCTCCCCTCGCAAACGTCTGTGGATTTAACATTTTCTTTCCCCGTACCTCACCGGAAGAGACGATGTTTGTGCCGCTATGTTTCCTGTTTTTCTTCACTGATTCCAGACAAAAGCTTCTCACGTTTAAATGAATCAAAGTTTTAGGACTTGGAGCACAAAATGGTAATGCGGTCAGACGAATGCATTTGCGCTCTTTGTTCTGTTTTCTATCGTCCTCCTTTAAGAGTGACATTATCGTCGACTCTTAGACACTCGGGGATCAAAATAAGCATTTTCCCACTTCCTAAAGCGATTTTTGGAGAAGGAAATAGTTTTATAAAGTTTTAGTTATTTAAATCACTTTAGTTAAATATGCAAATAGCTTTTTCCCAAGCTATTGGCGTTTCTTGTCCTGTCCGAATATAAAGGAGCAATGGATAACAAATAACGACGTCTAGCCGTCGTTATTATTGCTAATATTTTCGCCATTTTAATTCCCATCGAAGGTTTTTAAACAGGATTTTTGATTGCTCCGTTTAATATAAAAGTGCGTAAAAATTTTTTTATTTTTATTTTTATCCATTATTAATCCCCAAAAAATATATATACGTGATTTATAGTTAATGAAATAAAAAATTTAAATTTATAAAAATAACATTTGTAGAATTAATCAGAAAGATTTATAGAACACTTTATGCAACAGGCTTATGGAGGTAGATTTGCTTCATCTTAAAAAATATCTAGCGTAGAAAATTTAATATAAAACATAATAAAAATTGACTTTTTTAGCTAGAAATATATTATATAATTTTCCGAGAACCGAATTATAGACCTAATTATAGAGATTTATAAAATCTCTATACTTCTCAGTTAAATATCTAATTATAGAAATTACCCATTAGTAGAGATTAAGGCCTACCAAATTATATTGTTTTTAGATAATAGACTTAAATGTCTAAGTATCAACTTCTAGAACGTCTAGAAAATATATATTTTCTCTATATTTTTTAATAGACGCTTTAAAACTGTTAAATGTTTGCAGTGGTGTAATTAAGATTTTGCTGTAGATGAAGTAAAAATTACCATGAATACCAAGAATGAAGAAAAATTAAACGTGCCATAAACCCTGTGGAAGATCCAACACCCGGATTATCTCCATAAGTACTCGTTTGTGCCACTGAATGTCTGTCTGTTCGTTCAAGAGCGAGTCAGAAACTTTAATTATTTTTGAATTATACAAAGATTAATTGTTTACAAATTTAATTGTGAAATTATTTTAAAAAATTCTGAATATTTTTTCCACGTAATAAGTTATTTACGCGCAACCTAAACGATAACATTTTCCGAACAATTAAGAAAATTGTAACATCGATCGAATAAGTGCAGAACGTCATTAAATTAGAAACAATAAAAAGGTATTAAAACTGTTCAAAGTATCGTTACTAAAGACGATAACGTTGAAAAGTACACATTTCAAAACGAAAAATAACTATTTCGTTCATAATTATCTTAATTATCATAGGAAAAAAAAAGAAGATAATACGAGAAACATGCACGACCAATTATCAACAAAATATTGCAGTTTTAGAGTACAAAAGATTTCCGCATTTGCCTAGTCTTGTATGGCTTTTGATGAGGAGAAACGGAGGCGGGGTTATGAACAGTAGGGACTAACCAGTCACGAGCTCGGAATCATTTGCGGTGCGAGAAGAATGCGAGACTTTAATTAGTCTGGACGATGCAACGCCGCTGGCAGCAGATCCAACAAGTCTAATGGTGATAGATGATGCGGGATGTCGTGTGAAACGTCGGGATTAAACGCCAGGACGTTGCACCGGCTTGACCCGTACGCCAATGGAAATCCGATTCTACCTTTTTATTAATATTACTGAAGGAAAATTCGGTAAAAAAAAAAAAAGATCTTTCCAACTCGAACCCGATTCGATCGCTATCTGCTCACTGATTTAAACATCTTGATTAATTAATCATTGTTTCCCCCAAACTCCTCATTTTAACGCAGAAATATACTGTTTCAAAATGAATTTTTTTTTTGTCTTTTGACACCCCTTTCCTTCCAGCGCTCCCTTGAATCTTTAACCATCCTCGAGGGAGCTGAAGTCCCCACTTTGGAGGATCACTGATTTAACTTAGTTTTATGTCTTAAAGAGTTAATTTATTCGATTTATATGCCAAAATTTTCCACGGATATGACTCGGGATTTAAAATAAAGAGGAATTTAATTCTCATTAAGCAATTTTTCGGTGGATAAAGTTTACAATCGGCATGAATCTCTCGGTTAAGATTTCGCGCGTTTTAAAGGGAAGCGATGGATAAAATATAACTTAAGTTATAAAGTTTGGCTTGTCGAATGGTTGGAAGCTCGGAGAGTTTTACGACAAGTCTTAAAAGGAGATCGTTAAAGTTTTATGCGACGTTAAAACTTGTGGAAAAGATGGAAATATAGCATTCAAAAAGCAATGTCATAAAAACTCAATTTTTTTGATACTTGCCTTTCAATGTATTTCTTTTATTCAATGTCGCTTTTCAGAATCATAATACAAGTAGTATTTCCCTATTTCCGCATTTCAATTCATAGCCATTCAGTACCATTGCGTTTCGCTCGAAAACATTTCGATAAAAGTGCTCGAATCCGAAGTGCCACTCTCTAATTCCCCAGGGTTAGCGCCAATCCTTTGACGTCTTTTGGACTTTTTTGACCATAGAACCCAACGTCAACTGAGAGAAAAAAATATCTAAAAAAAAAAAAGTCTTGACTCAATCGCGGGATCTTTGCCTCAGTCGATAGAACGTATCCGTTTCTAAGCCGTATAGGCGCTTCTCGCACAGATACGAGTTCGGTTATCTGTCTGACCGAAATTGAATTCCGTAGCCACGATACTATTCCGACTCTTATCTGTCCATTGTGCCATATTCTCCCCAGCGGGCAGCTCCAGATAAAACCTTAGGTTTATCTTGTGGTTACTGCCACCACGAGGTTACGGCCGGCCGTCTCCGGTCAGAAACGATAGACTTCCTCGCCTGATTGGAGTAAATCGTCTGTTCGTCCACCTTTAAAACTCTGTCGACAAATGAGAACCACTCAGCAATGTAGCAATTAATGTATCTAATTGCGTCCTCTCTCTCTGGTGGCGCTTTCTGGTTACCGCTAGCGCTAAAATTTAACAAATTTCTGCTTCTAGGACCTCTTATCGAACTATCCTAACCGGGCGTATCTTAATTATTTTCGATTATTGTACTTGTTGTTGTTGTTGTTGTTGTTGTTGTTTTTTCCTTCTTCTTCTTTTCTTTTCTCTCTCCACCCTCGCCGATCGATGCCAAAGTGCAAGAGGCTCCTCGACCCGGCTGCAGCCTTTCTAGAAGCCATAAATTAAAAGCAGGAAAGTCAGGTTAGAGCGACCTCATTTGGAGGAAATTGTCGGCCGGAACAGGTTACGGTGTTAAGTCACGGCCTCGCGCCATCTAGCGGAGATCTCTTCATTAACGGTGTTTCCGCTAGAGAGCACTAGCGGAGCAATGGGCTTGATAGAGTGAGTGGCCGCGCTCGTTGACTGCTGCAAATAGAAGGCTTCTCCTCTATTGCCGATTGTTTGTCAAGCAATATTGTCAGCCAATGCTGCTCCACTTCCTATTAATACCGTCACATCCTTTCGATATTTTGTTTATCCATATTTTTTTTTTATGCCAACAAATTAGTACAATACGAAACTACTAAAGAGTGCTTTGGTATATTTTAAAGCCCGCAATATATTAAAAATAAAATTTAGCTACAGATTGCCAAATTTGACGAAGCCTTGACGTAATAGATTGAATTGTATACTGTGTGGGGGGTTTAAATCCTTAAAAATTTCGAAAAAATTGAAATTATTTGTGACGTAAATAAAATTCCATTAGCCAAAATCGCCGATAAAGTTAAACATTAAACAGATAAGTTGCTAGTCTCTGCTAATCTGGGTTTATATCAATTTGCGGCGTTGGAAGATCAGAAACGATACAGGCCTAAGTTGAGCTATAGTAATTAAACAGTAGTAATGATTTATATCACAATACCGGTATGAAGCGCAGCTAACCCGGTGATCAATGCATACACCCAACTGGCAGAATCAGAGCAGTGAATCATCTCTTTATGATCACCTAAGATACCACCAACGGAGGGAATAAACAACTCCATTAAGCTATCAGGAGGCATTCCCACCCTCTTTCCCGCAGACTCGACGGGGTTCCTCCCCTTTATCCGATTTCTCGGCAGTCAATCGCTATTAATAACAATGCTAATGTTAACTGAGCTATCATCTCCTAGCTTGATCCTGACTCAACCGTGCGGTTTTAACACAAAAGATGCAGAAAAGTAAGTTCGTAGCATGAAAGCATAACACCTAAGTTATATCAGTAGAATCTCCTGCTATGCTTTGCTATCATTTTCGACCATATGCCCAACAATACAAGGCACGTGCGTGACGTGACGTCAGCTGATTTCCATGAAACAAACGATATTTCATTTCAGCCTAGCCGATAACACCAATAAACAGGTTAACTGTAGCTTGAAACTAAATGCTTGATTGACTGTCAAATAGATAACTTTCGACTAAATTGTAAGATTTGATCGATGCTTCGTTTAAAATTCGACACGAGAATCAGATTTAAAATGAATTTAAATTGGATTATTCTATATTAAATTAATGTTATTGTATTAACCACGTGCTCTTAAATTTCTTAAGGTGTTCCAATGTCTAACTCTGTGTTAATTAATTAGCTTGTATAGCAAATAATCTAAGAATTTTATAAGCAATTTATAATATTTTTCACTCTTATTTAGCTTCACAATTTCTTATATTAATTCATTTATAAATCTGATATTCTGTAAAGATTTTATAGGTCTATATTACGCTCAATATCGGGCCTACACTTGTCTTCTGTAACGTTATATTCATTGTATTTTATTCCGTTTCTACAGATTTATTTTCCACAATAAAAAAAAACTCGTACATTAATAAATAATTAGTTAGATCCAATTGCATATGTATCCAGAAAGAATTCTCAATTTCCATAAATAATTAGGAAAATAAATTATTATTAATAACATAATATAATCTAGAATATAATTTAAGTTGCATTTTTATAAAAATTAAATTAATAACTTTTGTTTTCTTTACATAATTGTACGTTTATTTACTTTATCGAGTAAATTTTTTTAAAAAAATTAATCAACTTAAGCCACAGTATAATCGATCANAAAGTGGTTGGACTTTAGTATATCTTCTAAAAATATAATTTTCCCCCTGCTCATAAATAATGTAATCAGAGAATATTCATAAATAAATGTATTAATTTCGGAGCTTTTCTGTGTTATAGAAGTGAAAACTACGATCGCAACCTTTATTTAAAAGACATAGCTTTTAAATTTCTGTATTTAAAGAAATAAATCGATCATTTTAATCGAGAGAAAATTTGAATTACTTTCGCTTAAAACATAAATAAAATAAAATAAATAAAGAGCATTCGCGGAGGTATTCCCAATGCTCTTTTGGAACCGACAAAGGTACTACTAACTCGTGTATTTATAAAACAAACAAATAAACAAATACCGAGAGCGATTAATATTGTGCAGTTAGAGTTTTGGTTTTCACAAAGCGATCGGTGGCTGGCGACTATCGATTATACTTTTAGAACGATGTTTACACGGTAGTACTAGGGCTAATATTGGATCTAATAACTATCTGTGGGCGAGGTTTCTTTGAAGAGCGTGACAAGGAACCGTATGTCACCATATTATTTGGCCGATAAACTTGAAAAAGAAGTCACGCCAACTACTCTGTTATAATGAGGCAGAGACACGAAATGGCTTATCGACGTAGCAGTGACTGACATGCCTGTACTAACGTTTGTTACGCTGTTTGCTATTATTATTATTTGTTTAACTTTTATTCTTTTCCTTTTAAAATTTATATATGTAGCCTATATATTTTTTTTATTATTATAAAAGTATTGTATTTTTAACCTTCCCTAAACGAATTTGTTACTAAGTGATATTAATATTAATCGTACGTTGTTACTGCCAGCATAACATCAATAAATCGTGTATTTTCATAACCAGTTTTCTTTTTCTCTTCCTATTTTAAAAATTTTAAATTGAAACTTTTAAAATTAATGATTAAAATCCGTTTCGAGTTTTCGTTTCTTAGAAAATAGGTTTAAAAAAATTAAGTTTTTATTAATATTAATCTTTTTAAAAAGCAAACGAAGTGAATAAATCGATAAATTTGTTATTAATTAATTGAAATATATTCAAAAATGTAAGATAATTTAGTATATAGTTGTATAATAGGTATTTTGTTATAGAGTCTTTAGAGTTAATGGGAAAAAACTCGTTAAAGATGAACAAAACTAATGGTTTAACCCTATTTAGGATTAAATCACTAGTTTAAACCTTAATACTATGAGTTTTTATATCCAAATTTAGGGTTAAATCACTAGTTTTGTCCATCTTTAACAGGTTTTTCCCTTATTAACTATAGCTAAATGCTGCATTGCTAACTTCGATACAGCGATCAGTATAGTAAGAGACAGTGGTAAACAATCATTTTGAGATAAATATTAAAGAAAAACAATTCAGAGAGGATATTTTGGCCATTGGCGCCATATAAAATACTAGTAATGGCCATACATGAGAAGATTTATGGCTATAAAATACAATACATGAAAAAATAAAAACAAATATTTATTTATTTATTTTTATTATTCTTAATAATATCTTAATATAAATACATTAACAGAAGCGAATCGAGACCTTCTATATAGAAAAGAAAACATCATAATAATCTCCTAATTCTGAGGTATAAGTTTATTAATAAATAAAAATGTCCTTAATAAATTAAAATACGAAATAATAATAATAATAACAATAATAATTAATAAAACTTGATTCTTACATTTTAAAATATTCAAAGACTTTATAAAATTTTAAGTGATTGATTTAATAGCATTATAAAAGTATAAATCTATTCAATAATTAAACTTTCTTATTATCTTTTAGCCAAGTTTACTTTTTATTAATTAAAACTGATCAATCTCCACTAATAACATATATTAATGTGTGATTGAGTGAGCATTTTCAGTTGCAAAGCTCCCTCGCAATTACACTAAATCAATTCGACTTTAATAAAGGTAAGTCATAAATCAAAATCTACAACGAAACGTGTGATTAAGTCTAATTTCAATCCTCAATATATGTATAAAAATAATTTTAAATTGAATCCGTTTAAAGAAAAAAAAAAAACATTCAACTGAGTAAATAATATCTAATTATTGAAATATTAACTAAAGATTTATTTAAATTACACTACTAAAGTCTCTGTAATCCGACATATATTAGACTGGATTACTGAATTTTCAATTTAAAACTATAATACTGTACTGTACTGTACTGTACAGTACATTGGAGAATAAATTACTCTGTTTATTATTAAGAATTTAACAAGACTAATCATAAAATATAGGGTAGTGTACTGTACAAAGTATTAAAAAACAAGAAGAAACTACACGTATAAACTAGAAAATTTAACTTTAAAATTATAAGAATTTAATATGCTTTGTCTAGTGTCGGATTACTGAACGTGTCGGAACTCTACTGCATATTAATAGTTTGAAATTTTGCTTTTGTATAGATCTCTGGCTATAATTTTGTATTCTATCCACGAATAACGAATGGTAGACAATACAATTTAACGTCTTAATCTGATTCAACAATTCTTTATACTAATCGGATGTAAAAGCAAATGTTGAAAGCATTTTTATAAAGATAAAAACTAATCGGTTTTAAGCACGGATGCCAAAGAGAAAAACGGGATAACGGAATTCCGGTAGGCCATATTTTTGTTGTCTTAAGAGATTTAACTGCGTGCATTTTTTCCCCCTTCTTTCTAGATTCGAAAATAGGCTAACAGTTACGACATACACATTTAACAATGTCGGTTAAGAAGATAGATCAAAGCCTACTACTACCCTCGGGTAGTTGAAGGGCAAAAGGAATAGTTCAGAAGTTGCTGGTTTATGGCCAACTTTACTACTTGGCCGCCTAAGGGAACTACAGGTGTGGTCTATTAAAACTTATGCAATAGATTAACTCCTAACAAATAAATAGTTTGACAGAAAATTTTAATTGTTTATAATCAACAGCTGTTCGTTATATTGTTCATTGTTCTAAATTCCATCAAATGCTCCTAGTGAAGTGAAGAGAATAAAATTGTTTACTTTATAGGAAAAAGATTTCTTTATATGGGCCCTTTTGGTTAATTAAATTAAAATTTTTTGAGTCTAATCAACAATTAAACCAATTAGATAATAATAATTAAATTTTATTTCTTTCTTTGAATTAAATTTATAATTAAATATTTAGCCTACTAATTTTATAATTTATGACGTAAATAATTATGCAAATTTATCCGGTATAAAATATAACAGTATTTTCCTGTATAATATAATTATAAATTCTTAACAAATATGTGACATGTGACGGCAACAAATTCATGCAAACATCTTAGTCGACGCTATCATCAGAATATGTCTGCATATGTTCTTTTGTTATTATATAACATACATTATATATCATTTTATTCGAGATAAAAATGTACGAAGTTAAGACACGATATTCGTGACGGCAACTAATAAAGCGTGACCGTATCGTGACAGTCTCTTTAACTCCATTCCCTACGATATGTGAAAGCAAATTGGTGTACCTTGAGTATTAATCGGTTTAGGGTGATGAGTTGGCGGATATTTCTCTGCTTTCGACATGCAAACTTTGCTTCACGCTATAATCGTGACTCATGTGACGCTTTTTAATTATTTCTGCTAGCGCATGATAAAGCTAGATGAAGAAAGTTCACGCAAACTGGAATTATCATCGAGTCTATCAACAATTTGTCGCAAAAACCGAGTCTTTTTACAAAAATATTTATTTGATTATAAAATGTTTTCTTTTATTTATTAATTTTTTAAAATATTTATAGAATTTTTATGCCATAAATTCGAAATTATTAAATAAACTTTTGCTTTTAAGTTACTACTAAAATTTTCGCCGATCTTTTAAATTTGTTTTTTAATACAGTTTTAGAAGTTCAAATTTATTTCAAAGGTTTGTTGTAAGCAAATTTATGCACCTCTCGGTACACATTTGATAGCTTATATCCTGAATGATGTGCTCCCCAAACTTTTCGGACTACCATCCCCTTTTAGTGCCTACATTTCTTATATAACTCCATATTGTTTCAAAATAAACTTTTGTCCATCTTCCTCATTCTTCCAACATCCCTGTCACCTTTGTTTTCCAGCATCCCCTTAAATCCAGCACCCTCAAGAAGACTGTAGAGTCCACTTTAGGAATCACTGGACTACACTAATGATGAAACCTAAACAATAGTCTACACTAATTTCCTATTGAATTCAGTTAAAATATAGGCCTATTGAATTCGTTTAAATGACTCTACACACTTATTTTCTCTGATTTATTGAGATATAAACGACACATATTAACTATTTTATTATTATTATTATTACTTAATATACAAAATAACCAATGACTTAAAACAGCCTTGCATACTTTTCCAGCTGTATAACATTTCTTGTTACCAAATTATACTATAAGTAAACATTTTCAGCTCTGCTTAGGGCCCGCTTCAGGCTTATATCGAAAGAATTCTCAACTTGCTCTCATTTTTTCTATGTTCCAAATTCAGTAGAACTTAGTATAATAACCAATGCTGTCTTTTGGCATTAAAATAGAATTTTTAAGAAATAACAGAAAATTAGCAAGTACTTTCAACATCACATTGACATCTTTAATCTTCAGACAATGTAGAATAGTTGAAAAAAATTCTATTTGACTAATCATTTGACCAAAAATGAACAAACACATTTAAATTTGCAAGTATTAAAATTTGAACATTATAACATCAATATCCTTCATTTATATTTATGATTAAAAAAAAAACAGATAAAAGAATAATAAAAATAACCAAAACAATGTGATATCAAAAGCACTTGCTAAAATGCTGATTCTATTAGGATTAAACTGCTGCTGTTAAGAATTTTAACACTTACATAAAATAAACAATAGTTTATATTTATTTATTATTACATAAATTTTACTATGAGAATTTTCATAGTATTTAAAGTAAATTCTAATATCAGATAATTAACTCTTCATTAATTCATTAATATAATAATTTTAGTCAATTAACTTTTCATTTTAAACAGGAATTAAAATGCTTTTCATCTGAAGCAAATATATTATATTATACTAGTTAAATTTTTAAAATTGATGTAATGTGGGAAGATTTCTGTAGTAGTGACAGTAATTTTAAGATCCAGTTTAATATTTACTCAGAAAAGAATATCACAGGTACTAAAAATATTCTCTGTGTTAAGACAAGATTTAAATAATGCAGTAGTTATTTCAGGTGTTTGACATTGAGCCAGAGTTTTTGATATAAGAATAGGGTCACACACATTCTGACATAATAGAAAAAATATGTCTGATATAAATTTAGTATATTGTATATGTATATATACACGAGACTTGAATTCATCTATGGAATAAAATTATCTACTTTAAAATTATCAATTAGATACAATCATTTGATATGTATATATTACTTCTTCATACATACTGTTTTTCAATAAGTAAATTTTTGATTGTAAAGATTTTGAATTTATTCAGATTTTTGTTCTATCCATTCTGTGTGATTTTAAGTTTAAATAAGACTACTACTGTACCTAGTAAACTACTTTAATTGAATTTTGGGCCTTAAATAAATTTTAAAAGTTTTATCTTTTGTATAGTACAGTACATTTTATCTTTATAGCAATAAAGTTTATAGATATATTTAAAAATTTTTCATACACTAATATTTATATGTTTATATAAATATTACTGGTGAATCTATAANGTGCCTAGATATACTAACCTTAAAAATAAATCATTTAACATTAAAAAAGGTTAAAGTTTACGAATTTATTTACGCTTAGATTTAAATTTAAGTTTGTATACAGTAATCTACTGTATGCTACGTATACTACTGTACTTTTATATATTTTATTTGAATCTCGAAATTTTTATAATATAAACTTAGAACATCGAATTAAGCTTTAATTTAAGATAATAAAGTCTATTTTCATAAAAAGAAACAAGTAAAAAAAAAAAAGTAACCGTACAGGCCTAATTTAAGATAATCGTTCTCGAATTTCTATACTATAGACTTCTTTCAGATTTAACGAATGGCTGCATAAAAAACTGTTGAGTACATCTATCTAGTTTAATGACTCTTAATTTAACTAATTCAATTATAGGAAAAAAAAATATTCATAAATTTAAATAATGGACAGTAAATCTAACGTCATTCCTTAATTCTACATGAAAAGTGTGGGCGTATTTCAATATTAAAAACCAGAATAAAATATTCGTAATATTCGTAAACTTTTTCGTAATTTTAATAACACAAAATACAATTAATTTTCACTAATGGCTATAATTTTATAAGATTGATCTTTCCTTTATTAAACCTCATAGCTTCAAAGAAATTCGATTCGTTTCGTCAAGTGTTATATGATAATTAACAAAAAATTGTCTTAAATTCAGATTAAAACAAAGCTTTTTAAATAACAAAGAGGGATATAAAGCCTGAACAGCCTTTTATAGCTTCTAATGTAGCCTGATAAAATTTATGATATTTTTTATGTATTAAATTTATACAATTATTCAACCTGCAATAGCCGTACGAATTCGTTCTAAAACAGGTTATGAGCCTTCCAATTAAGGAAGTTTCTCTCTTCTAAACTAAAATAATTATTCACATTTAAAGTTTGATTATTTTATAATTTCATAAAATCCACTTTTTAATATATTACGAGCAGAATTTGCCTTACAGAAAATAAACAAATAAATATAAATGCAGTAAAAATGATGTTTAATGATTATTAAATTTTATACTTTCACTAATTATAAGATTGAATATTAAATAATTTATTTATCAATTTTGAATAAATTTACTGTAATAATTAAAGTTAATTTATGTTGATTAGAAAGCGTTTGAATGTGTGTTGAAGACAATAAGCACGGTAAATGGATATAAGAGAAATTGCATTCTTGATGCTGACTCTGAAATAAAGGAAGAGCCAGTTAAACCGTGTTTCAATTACAGTTCTTCAGAAATGGGCGGGTACCTGCCCTCCCGCAGGGACGGGTTAATTTAGACGTTCTTTGTCGTTGACAGTTTAATGGCTGTTAAGCACAGACTGTCCCGATGCTACAGTCAAAGCCGCCACCCCTCATCCGGACTCGAACCAACTGCAGGAGACAGTCTGGCAATTGAATGTCTTTTGAGTGTAGGGGGAGGGCTTTCAACCGGTAGGGTTGAAAGCTCCCCCTCATCTTCGAATCTCATCCGATAATAACAAGCTTCTTTTCCTTCCGTCCTCCAACTCCGGGAATCGTCCCAAAACCCATTTAACGAGTACGAAAACTGCAAATTAGCTTTTGTGTAGAATTTTCCATTTATCGGACGATTTTTGTGATGGATTGTTTACTTCTACGCACGAAATTCCGTTGGGAATGTGTAAAAGCTGGATCGATCCGGAGTTTTCCTTCTCATCTGCTACATTAGACCTATTTATAACGCCTTGCCGAGCGTCCAACTGAAGTCAAAGATAAGCTCGTACCGGAAACGGAGGACGAAAACGAGACTGATAAAATTCGGAAACTGCAGTCGACTTCCTGTTTTCGGGACGGACTTATCGCTAGCGCCATCTATTGTCCGGTTCGGACGATGATTAATGTCTGAGAGGGAGTACGGAGACATCCGGTTGGTCCAGGACGACGACTACCGTGTGAATCTGACCGCACCATACGGCGATAGACTTAGTTTTCCGATCCTTTTCTTCGTCATTCTTTTCTTTCTCTTCTGGAATGGCGCTTAGATCAAGACCGACTGACAAGAGGTTTTGTCCGTCGAATTTCTAACATCTTGAGAAATGATGGTCTATCAATTGTCGCTTCGGTCTAGGGTGGCGGATAAATCAATGTCGAACACAATAAGGCGGAAGAAATTCCCTATTAATTTCTGTCTCCGTATCTTCCAATGGAATTGGAAATTCGGCACTTTTTTCCCCTCTCCGTGCTTAAGAGGTTTATCTAGTGAAAGATCGCCAACTTCCCACTCTGAAACTAGGACGGTCAATAGATAGGCCCATACCGAGCTGCCTAACCCATAAATAGGCGAAATACACTATATATTTTATAATAATTTATAGACTCGCTTTTTTCCAGATCTAAATCTTTTCTTAGAAAACGTAGAGGAATTAAATGCGGTTGGGCGAATTAAAATTCCGATTAAATCTCCTCTAAATCTTACAATTATTCCCACTGTAGCTTTTAACGTATGTTTGGAAAATAACGTAGAGGATGCATTAAATTTTAGTTTAGTCCGTCAGCCTAAAACATAATTCTAAACGTATTTATCGAAACAAGGAATAAAATTTTATAAATTGCATAATTTATGAGTAGATTTATATAAGGCCGGATCCACGGGGAGTTAACTACGGGGGCTTAAGCCCTCCCCATTGACACACACACACACACAAAAAAATTTAATTTATTTGTTCGAACTTAGTTTTTTATGTGTGTTTTCTAATGTTTTTAAAATAATTAAACGTTTCTAAAAACATTTATGACGGCAATTATGGTTTATCGGACTATCCACAATACAGTCATCTTGAATGTGTTAATAAAAGGTACTGTATTGTACAGTACTTATAATCATTCGAAATATTTTAAATTTTTGAGCTAGCCTTCTTTTGGCTGTTCTGGATCCATCACTGAATTTATATTTAATTTCTATACAGTAAAGATTTCTTTTCATGCTACAGTTATCTACGACTATTCACTCGCTTAATCTAGCTATTTTGGTGTAGAATCGGAATGACTGATTTCCGCATCAATCGAATTCTGTGCTGCAAGCGAAGAGAACAGATATATTTACAGAAATTTTTGAAATTAGGAGTCATATAAATGCAGGTGGAGTTATACAAGACAGGTTTATTATTAAAGTGCTTACGATAATAGTACAACACAAAACAAAAAACTAACAAGAGTAAGTTGTAAATCTTCATTGATGCATTTATCCTATTGTATAAATGGTCTTCTATTATTAAAGAGTAATTATTTCTTTAAAATAATCCTCGTATTACTTGTCAAACTTTGATTTGTCCACTTAATAAATAACAACCACGTTTGTTTTTATGAAGAATTTCTGTGTAATTTATAAGAGTAAAGTATAAAGTTTATTAAATATATTTTCACGACAAAGTTACAGTTTTTTGATTGAAACGGATGATGAAAAGGAAAAATAGTAAATCTAGAAGACGAGTTGAAGGTTGTTCCCGTTGGCATATTTTAACGCTGCTGCTGCTGCATTCTCCAAACGTGGCACCTCGTGTCACCTCCAACCTCCGCGCGCCTTATCATTTGTGTCTGTCACCTTTAAAGAACTGAATTCCAACTTCTGTCTTTTACCTAACCGGAGATCAGCAAAGGAAAGCTGGGGCGCCAATGCTGTCACCTCCACTTCCCACTTTATCGCTTCTTCCAAACACGCCACCTAACGGAAGGACAGAGAACTTTCCGGCCTGACGGCCAAGCAGATTGGAGATGTCACAAACGGTTTTGTCACTCCAGTGTCCGAACAGCTATCGTCAGTCACGTGACAACGGTCGGTAGATAACGGCGTCTGTTCGGAAATCGGAGAACCATGTCTTGCCCGAAGCATCCTATGTCTACTTCCTGCAAGACGGTGGCCATCTTGTTTTCTTTGACTGACGAAATGGAAAGAAATATGAAGATAGGATTATTCTCTTATCTCTACAGGTGTCTTTGTCTATATCAAAATTTTCTGACCAGGTTTCGTAATTGGGTTTTAAAAGATCTCAAGAAGAAAATATTAAAAAAAAAATAGTCACTGTCCATTAAACAGGTGTATTGAAAAATTATTAGAACGTATAAAAACACTCAAAAAATTAATATTTAATTAAATTTATTGATTATAAATTATAAAAAAAATAATTAAAAAATATTCTAAACTAATTCGTAATTTAATTTCATATTTTATCAATTAAAATGTTTTTTTTTCCTACATAATTTACAATAATGTAATTTCAAATTTTTGCTTATTAAAAATATTATTTCAATTAATATATTTTAAGTTAAAAAATTATTCAGTGTAATTCATACATAATTAATTAAACTGTTACGGACTTAAATGAGCTTTATATAGCCTATAAAATTTAATTGTAACAACGGATCGGTTTATAGAATTCNGAACAATCCGGATAATCGAAAATCCGGATAATGGAGGTCCGGATAATGGAGGTTCTACTGTAATTAAAAACTCTCTCATTTAGGAACTATTATAAATTTTATTGATAATTATTTAAATAAATGTTTTTCATCAGTCATAAGGTGATCAGTGGTTAATTAAATAATTACTTCTCTCTGCTGGGTTCGATTTCTATTGTTAAATGTATCAATTACATTGATACATTTAATTGTATTGTAACAATACAATGTAATGAAATGTAAATTCGAAATTTTAAGACTTTATTTATAGATCTAATACGATTTAAATTAATTTAAATCTCTCATTTTTTCATTGTAACTGTTATAGAAGAAGACATTGCTAATCAATAATACGCTTTGCACCTATTTTTTAAATAATTTTACTACGCTTGCATAGCAAAAAAAGAAATAAGATTGATAGATATATTCATCAGAAATTTGTTCTTTAATTCCGTACGTGTATCTTAAAATATTTAAATATTTAATAGTAAATTTATATCTATTAAACTGTATCGTTAAAATTATGCAGTGAATACTTTTTCTAAATCTGCAATAAAATCTTTTTTTTTTTTATTTTTTAATAAGATTTACATGATCATAAACGTTCATTAATACCTATTACTTAACACTTAGATTGAACCATACACTTCGATATAGGTTTTAATGCAGTTTAGCCTTATATCTTAGAAGATTAAATTAGGCCTACTGTAAACCGTATCATAAATGTCACATTAATCGCTAATGGCTCCACTACCAATAATATTAGTGTTAAGGAAAAAATTGGAAAAAAAAGGGAAAAGGCGAGAAAAGATTCTTCAGTAGATCCTCTCCCCCTCGTCCACCCCTGGCTCATTCCGTAGCCAGTGATAACGCACTCCCTGAGCGGGACCATTATATACTCTGCAACGCCAGGAGATAAGAGCTTACATGGCAATTTCCTCCATCTAATGGACAGTTATAGAGAGACTAGGGGACCGATACATCCCCACATCTCTTTTGAACGTCGTCCCCTGGCCAAGAAATCGGTAATCCCCCGAGCTGCCTAGTAACAATAAGAAAATGAACAATCTTTCACAAAAATGCTTATCCCGGAGTTTATGCCTTTTTATTTTTTTTTCAATTTTTTTCCTTCTTCCTCATTTTTTCTTTCATTGCTGAAACCAAATTACTTGAACATTCGAAAATTCTGTTTGCCAGTTAAAAAGAGAAAGTGTGCCATATAAATGATATATTTTTTCTTTTTTTTTTGTTCGAAGTTTAGATCTGCTGTATATAAATGCGATAGAATATAACTGTGTATAAGCCATTCTCGATTTAAAAAAGTGAAGAAAAGTTTAGAAAGTGTCTGATTTAGAAAAAAAAAAGAGAAGACTTACAATTTATTTCCGATAAAACTTTATAATTCTATAAATGTTAAGCTGTATTTATAATGGGAAAAAATACAGTTTATTTAAATACAAATTATATTATAAAATGTATTTTTTTTTCTTTTTACACGCGACAATAAATTAGAAAAAAATATATATGTAAATTATATCGATTATTCCGACGCATAATACAAAATTTACATGAATATTTTTTGATGATAATCCGTATAAAAATACGAAGTAGGCATTAAATATGCTAAAATTATTGAATAGAAAGCTTTGTAAGAGGCTAATTCTATTTTTCATTATTATTTTTAACACTTTAGTACTAAAAATGGGTGCACAAAACTATCAAAAAATTCTGTTTAATCCGTAAAGACGAGGAGGAGGGAAGACAAATTATACGAATCAAATCGCATTAATTTAAATTTTGAATGTATTTAATTCTTATAAACAAACGATTCAATCAGTCTGGTGAATTCGCGGCTATAAATTGTTATTNCGAAAATATATATTTTACTAAAATTATCTTTAAAAATATATAATTTAAAGTGTTTTAAAGTCAATTGTGATGCTCTTAATAAAGGTATAGTAGCTTATAAAATTGAAACTATGCTTCTTAAGAAATATTTTAAATATTACACTTTAAATTTAATAAACGTGGAGACTAAATATATAATTAAGTCATTAAAAAATCGTTAAAACACATTAGTAAAGTTATAAATTGACTTTATGACATTTTATCAATGATTTTTTTAAAATTAATGGTCAGAATTGTTCGATTTAGCTTAAATGCAGATCTATCTTTTAATAAAATAAAATAAAATATATAAAATTTATTACTTTTTAAATCCTATAATCTTATGAATAATTATTATTATATTTATCTGATTTAGATTAAATCAATAATGACAAATCTAAATGAATTTTAAATCTTTAATTTGCTTTAAATACATAATTCTGTCCTGTAAATTCTATTAAAAAGTATAAAATCCAATAATAAATGTTATCAAATAGTATAAAATAATTAATCTATGTCTATTTTTCTAATAAATCTTAAACTAGAGATGGGAAATTTTTAGTTGGAATGTCTTCATCTCATCACAAGATTGCATGAATATTTCAAGTTGCATGAGAATTGCAGGTTGTAAGTAGATAAATTGTTGAATTTTAGAAATTAAGATAGATATTTTACTATAAAAAAACAACAATATTACTAAATACTTATATAATATTAATTAAATAACGAATAAATCATCCATTAAATTAGTAGAGTAAGATTTAATTCGGTATTAATAGCCTAACTTGCAGCATAGTAATTTATTATAAAATAAAACGGCTAAGGATAATTTTTAATTATATTATTTTAATTATAATAAAAAGAAATGAATAGCAATCAAACTATTAATTTTTTTAATTATTATTTTAATTTAACTCGAGTTTAAATAAATGACAAAACCACAATAAAACATGCAGATTTGCGACGTTTTTGTTTATGTAAACTGGAAAAAAACAACATTTTTATGTACTGTACGTTAGTTCAATAAATCAGCTGTTAACGTATTATTCTATGTAATCGTTTATAATTATTTAATTAAATTATAAATTTAAATAAAGATATGAAATATTAAATTACTGTAAAGAATTAATGGCTGCTAGTCTCAGATAGCCTATTAATCACTTTCTTTACGTGATTAAAGAAAAATATACTACTAAATAATTACAACTGAAAGCTAAAAGGATACAAATCAACTTAAATTTAATATCTAACTTATAAATTCAATGCGTATTCCCGACTACACTACGCCTTATGCTTACTTTATAATGCATTTTTAAAAGTAATTATTATTTTATTGTAAAATAATAATTTATAATTTGTTAAACAATGTTATATTTTCCATAAAAAGCCTACGTGATTTAAAAATAAATATATAAAATAAAATTAACTTCTCTATTGTCTATCTCAGGGCTACTCAACTTCTATACAGGGTCTGCTCAGACGTTTTAGGACCCTAGTCGGATTATGCTGACTCCAAAATAGAACTGTCATATAAGAATATAATTTATGTAGCATATTAACTTCTTTATAACATAAAAATCTATTGTAATAATAATATAAACGTAAAATAATTAAAAATAATAACTAATAAATTAAAAATGCTTAATGGGAAGTTCGTAGACGAATTTGTTGAACCTCAAGTTTTATCTCCGCTGATAGATATGAAACATTTTGAATATTTTTTTTAAAGATGTATCGCGAGCCACAAAAATTGTTTTGCGGCCAGAATGTGGCTCACATGTCTTGGTCTATTTCTTTTATTTCTAATTTTTAAACAGTTATTGGTAGAGAGATCATTTAGCCTGAATTTCGGGCACATTCAGATGGCAAAATTTGGTCTTTCGTGTAAAAAAAAATAATATGGATGCGATATAAATTACGTTATTTTTTCGATAAATGATAAGAAATCTTTCTTTTTATTTGTTTATTGATTTTATTCACGAATTTTATGGCTTTCGGAATGGATGATGCTGCACATTTGTGCTCCATCTCACTCCTCCCAAATCCCAAGTTATTTCTATTACCTAAGAATAAAAGTTATACTTAAGAATTATTTACATACAACAAAAATTCTTTAATTTAATTTAACTTTTTTTTCTAAGATTAATTCTCTAAAGTCATTATATTGTTAATCTTAAATAAATTAATATATTTAACTGCGATAAGATACACATAAGTTTACATAATACAAGCAAAACATTCAGTTTCTAATAGATTTTATATAATTATTCGAATATAGGATATTTTATAAGTATAAACTAAACTTTCTTTCTATTTAAACACCAAGAACTTTACAAAAGTAACAAAATATGTTATGAATATTAATATATATATAAGTTATGTATAAAATACATGTAAATAAGTAGCTTCAGGAAACTTATACTACAATTTAAAAACTCTTATCTCTCTTATATTTATGTTAATATTTCATAATTTAAAGTTTATTATTTAATGTATTAACTAAATAAATTCTGATAATATATTCACCGATATATTACAGATAATTACACGAAATGTATCAGTTATTCTTATAGTTTTTATATTGATTAATTAAATCTGTTTACGTTTATATGGACATAAAAACATCTTTAATCCATTTATTTATATTCAGAAGTTATCAATAAGCACGAAAAATTTATTAATTTCATTTTAATCATTTAAATCTAGCAATAAAAATTAGAATTATTTTCACAAAGCTGTAGGTTTACTATAATATAGACCTATAGTCTATATTACAGTAAACCTATAGTCTATATTATAGTAAATTTTACATTATATTGACCAATACCTTTTATTTCGAAAGAAAATTAAAGTCTTTTATCTGCTTAAATAAATTCACAAAATTTATTTTCAAAAAGTGTAACCTGTTAGTCTTCTTTCTTACAGAAAATTTGTAATTCCGAAGCACTCAACTGTTACTCTGTTTAAGTACTACAGCTGAAAACTTTTGAAGCTGTAAAGTATTATGTAGCCTGTCCTAATTTTTGTGGTAAAGGACAAGATAACATATAGAAAAAAAAAGAAGGTAAAGGAAACCATAATATCTCTTAGTTTTATGAACTGTAAACATCATCTTGCGCGATTACGTTGCCAATAAGTTGTTCACAGAGGTGGAAATCTAATACAGAAATTCAACAAAAAATTAAAGTTTTCCTCGGAAAATTTCTTATAAAAGAAAAATAAACATTAAATATATTTTTTAAAATAAACTTCCAATACTACGTTTTCCTAATTACAGTTTTATAAAAGCTGCTATAGGTTTAGCACAATTGTTTAATAAAAGTATGCATTTATAAAAGAAATATGATATGTGATTAAAAATTAACTTTTATATTATTAATTATTTATAAATACGGCTTAATTTTAATGGCAAGGAGACTTTTTTAAAATCTTCTAAATGCCAATTACGAGTAAAATTTTCATTAAATCCGACCCTACACGTGACTTTCCTCTACCTCCCTCTATCTCCCCATCTCCTTGAGTTCCGTACTCCAAAATTTAATGGCATTAATGCACCTTACATATAAGGTACCATGCCAAATTTCATTTGTTAATCTTTACTCCATCCTCAGATATTAAATTAAATGGATGACAATACACAGGTATACAAACACACAGGAAATTTTTTTCCTTTTTGACTTTTTCGGATTTGGGAGATCTCAAAACGTTGAGACTGATATAAACATTGAAGGGGGTGGAGATTTGTAAAAGACCCGGGGGGTCAATTTTGACACAGATTACAATACTTTCTTGTGTTATAACAGCCGCGAAAGTAACACGACGATTACTTCATTACGTATAAAATAATAATTAAAAATAAGAATAGTTTTTACAAGATTTTTAAATAAAAATTATAAAATATAAACTANCTAAATAAATTCTGATAATATATTCACCGATATATTACAGATAATTACACGAAATGTATCAGTTATTCTTATAGTTTTTATATTGATTAATTAAATCTGTTTACGTTTATATGGACATAAAAACATCTTTAATCCATTTATTTATATTCAGAAGTTATCAATAAGCACGAAAAATTTATTAATTTCATTTTAATCATTTAAATCTAGCAATAAAAATTAGAATTATTTTCACAAAGCTGTAGGTTTACTATAATATAGACCTATAGTCTATATTACAGTAAACCTATAGTCTATATTATAGTAAATTCGACATTATATTGACCAATACCTTTTAATTCGAAAGAAAATTAAAGTCTTTTATCTGCTTAAATAAATTCACAAAATTTATTTTCAAAAAGTGTAACCTGTTAGTCTTCTTTCTTACAGAAAATTTGTAATTCCGAAGCACTCAACTGTTACTCTGTTTAAGTACTACAGCTGAAAACTTTTGAAGCTGTAAAGTATTATGTAGCCTGTCCTAATTTTTGTGGTAAAGGACAAGATAACATATAGAAAAAAAAAGAAGGTAAAGGAAACCATAATATCTCTTAGTTTTATGAACTGTAAACATCATCTTGCGCGATTACGTTGCCAATAAGTTGTTCACAGAGGTGGAAATCTAATACAGAAATTCAACAAAAAATTAAAGTTTTCCTCGGAAAATTTCTTATAAAAGAAAAATAAACATTAAATATATTTTTTAAAATAAACTTCCAATACTACGTTTTCCTAATTACAGTTTTATAAAAGCTGCTATAGGTTTAGCACAATTGTTTAATAAAAGTATGCATTTATAAAAGAAATATGATATGTGATTAAAAATTAACTTTTATATTATTAATTATTTATAAATACGGCTTAATTTTAATGGCAAGGAGACTTTTTTTAAATCTTCTAAATGCCAATTACGAGTAAAATTTTCATTAAATCCGACCCTACACGTGACTTTCCTCTACCTCCCTCTATCTCCCCATCTCCTTGAGTTCCGTACTCCAAAATTTAATGGCATTAATGCACCTTACATATAAGGTACCATGCCAAATTTCATTTGTTAATCTTTACTCCATCCTCAGATATTAAATTAAATGGATGACAATACACAGGTATACAAACACACAGGAAATTTTTTTCCTTTTTGACTTTTTCGGATTTGGGAGATCTCAAAACGTTGAGACTGATATAAACATTGAAGGGGGTGGAGATTTGTAAAAGACCCGGGGGGTCAATTTTGACACAGATTACAATACTTTCTTGTGTTATAACAGCCGCGAAAGTAACACGACGATTACTTCATTACGTATAAAATAATAATTAAAAATAAGAATAGTTTTTACAAGATTTTTAAATAAAAATTATAAAATATAAACTAATAAATCTTCTCTAAAGACTAAATTTCTTCACGTACAAAGGAAGAATATAGAATAAATAAACTATTGCCCAGTGTAATACGTTAAACCTTACACAAGAGATAAGACAAATAAATAAATAAAATTTTCGTTATAATATAATAATGCTTTGTTGTCTTAATTCGCATAAAAGATCTATAAATAAAAGGATAAAGTAAAATTGTTATAAAGAAATATATGAACAATAAATTGAAAACATAAATAATATAAATTTTACAAGATTGCAATATAATAATAATAATAAAATCTATGTTTTAGGGTCACTGAAATGAAAATTTCTTAATATTTTATAATAGATTTTGTTGAATTTAAATATAATTTATTCAATAAGAAATTTTTTAAAGTAGGTCCTCATTTGTTATTCTAATTATTAATAAATAAATATGGAAATGGGATGACGAATGATAGAAATTTTTTATTTTTTTTTTATTTAATAAATTATAAAGCATATTATCAAAAAAAATCTGTTGTAAACTACCCAAATTGCCACTTGCCACGTGAAAACATTCCGCTTATCCACGGGAGTACGCATACCACACTTTGGGAAACACTACTCTAGATCATGTAGTGTTAGTTATTTATTTTAGGCCTGTGACCTCATACTAACTTTTTGAGTTCTTATTCAAATTTACTAAGCGTCGAACATAATTTACTTTATTTCTATAAGTGCTAAATGTAAAATTGAATTCAATGCAATAAAACAGATACAAACTTTATAAAATTATAAGTTAAATATAAGCCTTCGTCTGGCTCTTAGCCTTGTTGTTTTATTAAACATGAAGCGTAGAAAAATTACTTTAATGTAGAATTTAAATAAGATAAATCTATTATTAATAAAAATTCAATATTTGTATTATAATATTGATTTATTCGAAAATTTTGATACATTTTTCTGTTTTGTACGTTCAGATAAATACTACAAAGCAGTTAAGATCAGTAGAGGATTACCTAATAGACACACTAGGAGAGCGCTTAGGGCCTCATCGTCTCGAGGGGCCTCAAAAATTACATATTAATAAGATAATATGCCTCAAAAAATTTAGTGAAGGTTTTAAAAGTGTATACTTCGCACCCCTGTAAGAACAATGACAATACATAAATCGACGATTTTATTGTCTTTTTAATATAAAAAAGACTTTTACATAAAAGGCCTTATTAAAAAATTGGGCGTAGGGCCTCAAAGATAACTTAATCCGCTACTGGTTAAGATATATATAGGCCTATAATTTTTTTAATTTCTTAAATATTATGTTAATACCCCGACTTAAAAATGAAATTAATTCATCCAGTAATTTTTATTAAAATAAATTTTAACAAAACTTTCATATATAAGAAAAAAATATATATGTAAATTATATCGATTATTCCGACGCATAATACAAAATTTACATGAATATTTTTTGATGATAATCCGTATAAAAATACGAAGTAGGCATTAAATATGCTAAAATTATTGAATAGAAAGCTTTGTAAGAGGCTAATTCTATTTTTCATTATTATTTTTAACACTTTAGTACTAAAAATGGGTGCACAAAACTATCAAAAAATTCTGTTTAATCCGTAAAGACGAGGAGGAGGGAAGACAAATTATACGAATCAAATCGCATTAATTTAAATTTTGAATGTATTTAATTCTTATAAACAAACGATTCAATCAGTCTGGTGAATTCGCGGCTATAAATTGTTTTTTTTAAACAATTAAATACTGATTTTTAACAATTAAAATTAACGATAAATACTAAAAAAATAGGCGCACAAAATTATCAGAAAATTCTGTTTAATCCGCAAAGACGAGAAGAAGGGGAGACAAATTATACGAATAAAATTGCATTTAATTTAAATTTTGAATATGTTTAATTCTTAGAAACAAACAATCCAATCAGTCTGGTGAATTCTCGGCTATACGACGTTTTTTTTAACAATCAGGAGGTGCGGCATCGTTTTTCCGGATAGGTAATCATTCCGCGCTCCATCACGTCACACAGTGACTGGTTAGAGCTCCGTCCAATCGACTATAGTCTACTAGAAGGAAGAAGGAAAAAAAAAAAAAAAAAAAAAAAAAAACACACAAGGATAGAAAATCAATTCAGCTTCAGATCGTTACGATGGACTATCTATTGGTAAGCAGCGAAGCGTGAGTCGCGTTGATAATTAGTCGATAACAGCGCCTGAGCGGACAGAAAAGAAACGATTGGCTAGCGCTTCGTTTAATTTCCAACCCCCCCTCTCTTATTTTGTGTCAGTTAAGCAATTTTTTCTTCTGGTCTTTTTTCCATTTCCGATTCAGTTACGGAGTTAGAAAAAAAAAGAAAAAAAATAATACATCCGGGTATTATTGACTGGGAGAAATCTTTTGTTTCTTTGCACAAGTCAAAATGTCATTTTTCTTTCGGTATAAAACGGAAATTTCTGCCGAAGAAAAAAGAAAAAAAAGAAAAAAAAATTGAAAAAAGAGGGAGGATGGAGATAGACCGATGACTAGAGAGTATGTGTGTGTGTGTGTATGTGTGTGTGTGTGCGTGCGTGTGTGCGTGTGTGAAGGGGAAAGAAAAACGGTCGTTTAAAAACGAAAATTGCTTTTCGTATTGCCTTGCTGACTGAAGGGGAGGAGGGAAAAAAGAGATAAGGCCATAGGATAGGACAGGGGAAAAGACGAAACGAAAAGTGTTTTCTGGAAGCATAGGAAGAGATAATAGACGGAAGAACAATAGATCGACTTCAGACTCGTCGATTAAGTCTAACGGGGTAATGGAAGCGAAATCTACTAAGGGAAAAAAGAAAGAAAGAAAAAAAAAACCATTTAACTCTCCCTCCCCGATGAAGAACGAACCGATTTTATGACCCGAAAATAGGTTTAAACTCAATTTAATGGTTTTAGCCTTTCACTTAAAAATTTAAAAATTGAATCCGATTTTAAATTGGTGTATCGAAAAAGCTTTCCTGCGACGTTATTTTCCAATGTTAATTTACTTTTAATAGCTGCGGTAATGTAATCTACTTAAAAGTATTTACCGTGAAAATGATACATTAAAACCTCACTACATTCATTTTACTAAATACGAAATTTTTCATAGTTTTTAACAAAATTTCACTAATGTATTACATAAATTATTAAATATTAAACGTTCGAACGAAATTAGCAAAATCGCTTTTTTTAATCGTAAATATTTCATTGTTATAAATGATGTATGCGAGTTTACAATCAATAACAAGTGTAACAAGTGTACTAATATACTTTAGCTTATCGTTCTGGTGCGCAATCATCGAGGAAAAGTATCATTTACATTAATTACAATTATCTGTAAATTGTATTTAAAATTAATTAATTAACAAGCGGCTAAACTATACAATTTTTGTACATTTTATATTATAAGTATGAAGAATTTATTGTAGGCTTATCCAATTGAAAAGTACAGTATTCATGTACTGTACTGTAGTACTTTCTATAGAGAAACTAGATCTTGTAGATTTTGCTTGTGTAAATAAATTAACTTATATACAGGGCAGGATTAAGACTTTTAGAGGCCCTAAGTACTTAAAAGATTTTGATGCCCCCGTATACTGTATATGTAATTCAAAATATAAACAATAATAAGACAGAATAAAATTCATATTTTCGAGACGAATGACGCTAACAAATACTTTAATTTTTTAAATTTATTATGAAAGTCTCCTTTTTGTGGATCCTGGTTCAGCTGCACCTTACAATCTATGGTAAATCAAGCAATGAAAAATTTCTCTGGTGTTCCTCATTACCATAACCACTCGTTTATTTTGCCTAATGGTTAATCCAGCCTTGATTATATACACTGTTTATAAATCAATAATTATCTTAGATTATTTTTTTTTATCTGTAAAAAAACAAACTATTTATTATAGAGAAAGTATACTTTATTATAAAAATGTAGTATAATTTTACTATTTGAAAATAAAACCGCGTTACAAACTGTATTGTACTGTACTGTATGAGGAACCTCGTTGTTTAGCATAAGCGAAAAAAAGAAATGAATATAATTAAAATATAATTAGCAGCAGTAATTTATATGCAGATTAAGTATAGAAGATCTCAATCATGTTTAAAGACTAATCGCTTAAGATTTAAGTAAGATGCTAGCTACATTACGTTGGTGAGTCTTCTCTACAAATCTCCTGTATCTAAGCGCAATTTTAATTAAGCCGTAATCTAATTATTATAAATTTAAATTTGACTGGAAACCTTACACAAACGAACTTTAGGGTTTGAATTTTATAAATTTACAACATTTTACGTATCTAAATACACGAATAAGATACTGTACTAAGCTTAAGAAATAACATGGTTAAGTCATCAGTTGGAGAAGGTAAGGAAGTATTGGATGCAATAGCAATTAAATTAACTTAAATTTAAAATATATATGAGCTTAAACCTTTATAAATAACATTCATATTGATTTTAATAACATTCTGAAAACGAAATTTGCATTTCTGGTCGTCTATCATGTATAAAAGGATGCAGAGGCGCCAGTTCGACTTTAAAAAAAAAGGAGTATTGATTTTGAATCTTATTTTTCATCCCACCGCTATTTACTATAATAGAAACGTGGGTTATTCTGCATTTTAATAGTTTCAACCGGATCGCTTTTCATAAAATTTGTTCTTTCACAATTTTCAATAAAAGAGCTAGAAATTGTTCAATCCCTCATTTTTAGTCGGCCACCTACGGTTACGGTTATGACTGGGAAGTGACGTTTGACGCCAACCTATCCAAAAACCACCCGCAGCCTATCTAGAAAACCGACGTCACAAAGCTTTAACCATCGTCACACTAGCACGTTGCAATGGGGTCAATTTGTTGGTGCATCGGCTAGTGTTTATTACACGTGACTGCAGCATTTCCCTGTTGGGGTGAAAGCGGTTGATGGACGGCCTCGACTTGACTCAGCGTCAATATTGAATCCGTCATATTCGTCTAGTGACGACTTAAGCCCGTCTAGGGGCTTATAAAAAAGATCATCCCTTCAAACCATCATTTATCATGATAGTGAATGAAATAGGTGAGTTATTGGTTTTGTGTTGGTTGGATCAACGTTCGCACGGATAGAGAGAAAAGAGAAATTCCTGATGGAAAGACTATCTTGCAGCTGGCTAAGGAAAAAAAAAAAAGGAAATTTTCTAAATCCTCCAGGAGAGCAGCTTTCCTGCTAGACTTTTCCATTCAGAATTGCAAAAACCCAAGCATTCTACGTTTTGATTGCTTCTATTTTACTCGAACAGTTATGATAAGTAAAATGATGATGGGGGTGCCTTAGACGAGTACTGCAAAATTTATCTCTTTAAGAATACTTATTTAGAGAAATAGATTTCGGTCATTTTGCCCACTGGTTGCAATCATCAGGCAAACTTGATGGATGCCAAAGTCCGGGAGGTAAAGTTGTCTGTCTTGGAGCCGACAGCAGTGATCTGTCACCAGAACGAAAGCATCGCAACCCATCAACTTGATGAAGAAACTGGTTTCTGTTGATGTTAGATTATTTCGTTTATAAAACGTTATAAATGGTAAAAAGTTTAAAATTTTATTTTAAAAGTTACTCTTTATCACTGTATTAATATTAAACACAAACATATTAATATAAATTCAATCTATATAACTTAATCTTTGTATAAATTTCTAGTGCAGTATAAAATCGTAAATATGTATGATAAGAATTTCATTTGTATCGTTAAGAAATTATTAAAAATACAAATTTCTCAACCTGTCCTGTAACTTATCGTAATTTATTAATTATAATATTAATAAATAATAAGAATTATTTACTTAATATGATTCTTAATTTGCTTCCATATCATGATAGATTATATAAAATTATGAGTATTATCTTATTTTATTAAAAATTTTAAAATAAAAGAACACTTAAGCCCTATAACAAAATTACTAGACACGAACAAGTTAACCTAAAAGTTTATAAGTTGTGTATATTATCGATTAATATATTATTAAGTTTATATAAAGTTTCTTTTAAGAAAATCATACAGATAAAATGAAATGTTTCTTATAAATAATTTTTAAATAGAATCAACTACGATTGATTATATTGATACAAGAAAACTGTGGCGGCTTGAGATAAACACTGCTTTATTTTCCTTTGGGGTACAGCGAACTGTAACACCACGAAGAAAAATAAAATCACAAAAAAAGTCTCGATTTTTTATTACATAATAATTATATAAATTATAATAAACGGTTAAAATTAATGTCTTATAGGGTCTAAGAAATCAAAACAATTCTATTAGATTGCGTGCCGTGCGCCCTTCTGCAATAATAATTAATCACAGTTTTGACATTATAAAGTGCTGTAGTAAGTAATACACGATTACGTAAGTCTTAATTCGAACTTCCCATAAATTTCCATAAATAAATTAATTCAGGATCCGATTCAAACTCGTATCTTATACAATAAGAAATTACCTTACTATACAATCACTTGAGGAGTAAAATTTATATAACTTAAGTGTTTATAGACGATATATAATTAAAATTTTATATATTAATTATAGAAATCCCAAATTTTAAAATTATAAAGGGTTCAGAATGGATGATTTGTAGGATTGAAATCTCTTCCTGCCTGCTGTTCATCCTTTATGGATTATGATCGTGAGGATATGTGTATATGTATAAAGGGCTCAAATTTTTTAAAAATGCACCAAATTAATTCTTTTTATTTATTTATAATCTTGTAAGGTTATAAGTAAACATAAAAATATATGCTATTCATAACACGTGGCATCATTATTTGTATAAGTAAGCGTAATAATTGTATTATTTTCATGCGCTGTCAAGCATCTAATATTATAAATCATTGAAGCAGACGTTTAGATTATGATACATCAAAAACACATTATTAAAATTTCATCTATAGAAAGTTACTGCCTAATTATAAATGAAAGGTATATTTTATACGAATCTTTGAAGTTTATAAACATTTATAAAACTGAATTAAGTCAAATTACTACTATTTTCCAAGCTGCTGTAGAGTATATAACATTGGGAAAGTATGGTGATCGGTCAAATTTTGAACTCCTCCCTCCTGATTTTTGGCATTTCTCGACGTTTTGACGCTTAGGGGATACAAAAAATGTAAAAACAAAATCTTACAAAGTTTTATATGCCTGTGTTTGTATGACTATTATGTGTGCATGGTCGTCTATTTTTCATTATGTCTCAGGACTGGATAGAACCAAAAATTTTAAGAATTAGCGGAATTATTTCTATATACGAGGCATTATACTATTAACTTTTGGTGTTTGAAGGTTAAGAGGTGAAAACACAGAAGGGGTCATGTGTCATATCTCCAGTGGGGTCAAATTTAATGAACGTTTTATTCTTTATTAGAATTTCCAATTTTTTTAAAATATCATCCTATCTCATAATAAATCCTTTGTCTTTTTATAACAATTTAAAATATAAAAATTATTTTTAAATAAAATCTTGTACAAGTGACACTATGTGCATCTGTACTAATGTGCCTTAGTGTTTTTTAAACGTAAATATTCTTTTAAATAGAGAAATTTCTCATAGGCCTAATTTAAAAAATATTCTTCTTAAGCTTTTGTTATTACTTAAATTTTATATTCTAGTATAATTAAAAATTATATAACTTCTTAATGGTACCCTTAACCTTCTGTTCGAGTGCCAAGAANGTGTTTTTTAAACGTAAATATTCTTTTAAATAGAGAAATTTCTCATAGGCCTAATTTAAAAATTATTCTTCTTAAGCTTTTGTTATTACTTAAATTTTATATTCTAGTATAATTAAAAATTATATAACTTCTTAATGGTACCCTTAACCTTCTGTTCGAGTGCCAAGAAAGTGGAGAAAGATCCCTTACCAGCTTTCTCTCTAGTTTCTTTCGAAATCAAGAAGAATCGAAAGAAACTAAAGGAAAGCTCTCAATAAACTCATCATCGATATATATAATATAATATGATTTCTATTAACAGGCTTACATTGTATTTATTATTTGCATACACTTGTAAAACAATACAATTATACTATTTTACTACTTATTTATAAACAAGGCCATCAAGAGGGAGGAGAGCTAGGAGAGCCCGAAGTGATTCCTATTTGTAAATTAATGTTATTTTTATTAATTAGAAGTTAAATCTGTAAAACGTTTTATATATTCTATTTCTTAAAAAAAGGCCCGCTCTACCTCCACCCTTAAAAGCTTTCGAAGGCCTGTTTAAAGGCTTGTTTATACAGTGAAACCTGTGTAAATCGGAATATTTTTTTCCTATTTGGCAGGTTTCCGTTTTGAAGAGGTTTTTTTTAACACAGAAAATCGCTTCGTTTCGAAGTATTTTTCTGTTTTGGAGAGGTTTTACTGTGTACAAAAACTTGACAAGAGAAAAGCTTAATATAGATTTATTCAACAGTGTAACCATTACAAAAGTTTTGAAAATAAAGTAGTTATTCCCCAAATATATTTAAATCATAGTCTCAAGTGTAGACATCTATTATTTATTTATTTATGTTGAGAATAACTAATAAGCTACTCACTCGCTCTCACCGTTTCTCAGATTAAATTTAATCTATATTCATAAACAGTACAATTCATAAATAAAATATCTTGTGTATTTATATATAATTTTACTATCCTTATTTTACTACTGTATAACATGAATTCTAATTAAGTAACACGATTAAGAAACGCAAAACTTCACTTAAAAAGAGGAAAAAAATTTAAATAATTAAAACTAAGAGGATAATTAAAATAATATTTTTCTAATTAAATATATAATTTCTATTCTTAGTTTATTTATAATTATTAAAAATGTATTTAAAATTGATAATACGACTTCACACCATCATCCTAAACTACGTAGATGATCCTAGAGATTAACATCATCTTTCAGAATGATCTGGAGGGAATCTTATTACGTCTCTGCTCATCTTCGTCGTAGGAATATCATCACTGTAATATATCTTCTTCTTCTATATTCTCACCAGATAAGAGACTAATTCTAAGAAATTGTGTCAACAAACAGAATGTCTCCTCTTTCGCTCTCACTTGTCCTGACTTATTTCTCATCACAGCTCAATTCTTTGATTAATGGAAAAATCTAACTCTAAATACTAACATCACTCGTCTCTCCTCAACTTTAAAATAGTAATTCTGTTACACATTATTAATGGAATCTTAAAAGTTTATTAATTAATTTTTCTCTTCCTTTCCTTTCTTTTTTTTTATGCTATTAATTCTTCTGAGTGCAAATTAATTTAAAGTGCATTCAGTTCAGTTCTGTAATAGTGCATTATGATGAGGACAGGTACAGTACCTTTCCTTAGTTTAATATTATTAGTGACGTGGGAAGGAAAGGAAGGCGAGAGGTGAAGCACGCGCGACCTACTTCCTGTCCTCGTTCGCCCTCTAGCGACAAAAGTGGGAGGTAATTAATGATAGAGCAACCTCTCTGTTTAATTACTGGTATGAACACATTGTCTTGATGGATTCATTTCTAACAGGGAAACAAGATTACCTGTCAGCTGCAGCTGATGGCTAAGCTTGTTTCGACGATCGGTAACTCAATAAAATTTCATTATTTTCTCTTTTAATTATTTACCTAAATCCGATGAATTCATTGATACTTATTATTAAAAATTATTTACTAATTAGCTTATTGTAAAGTTAAATTTTCAAATTTAAAAAAAAAGAAATAACGGACTCGTAATAAATATCAGTAATATCAGTATAATTTTGCAATCTTAAATACCTTTTTATTATATAAAGTATTATCTAACGAAAGGCAGATTTAAACTGTACAGTACTCTTTCCCCTCGTCTACATCACATTATAGTAAGACGAAGAAGAAATTTTAATTTACTGAATATATTCTTCAAAAGTTTAGTTTATATATCTAACTTTACACTTTTACTATTCATTCAATATAAATTTAAAGTATAGAAGGTATTGTACAGTATAAATACAAATGATAACGTCTCCATATTAACAATACTCTTCTACACAAAACCGCAAAACAAAGATATTGTATAATACAGATTTAATTAAGAAAAATTAACAAGTTTGTTCGGTTATACAATGTTATTGAATATAATTGTAGCCGTATATCGAACTCCTATCCCTTGTTACTTAAGGGTAGGGATAGAACTATGATGCTATAGAGGGAGAGAGAGACAAACAGTTTGTCTCTCTCTCCCTCTATATATAGCCTATATATATACAATATACAGGCTATTTACATATAAAATACCCTTCCAATATAGGATGCGGCTCTCGTGTATTTCTGATACACAGTATACGCTCCTATGGTGACACGGTTTAGCCACTCGTTATATAGCATAGATATAATTTATTTCAATCAAATTGATATATTTTTTTATAAATTTTACTACACAAATTCATACAAAAGAATTTTTTTATTATTTTAAATATGTTTCTAATATTTAATGAGCTTAGTTAGTCTTCTAATCTTATAAAAATTGCAAATAGATCTACGTTGACTATTAGTAAATATATTTATAAAATTTTATTATTTCAATAAATTATCGATATTCAATTTTAGACATATCGTATACAATAAAACTGATATTTATGCTTAATATAGAATGAATTTTAGGTTTTTATAAAATAATCTAAACGTGTTTATAAACTTAACTGTACGAAATAAAGAAAAATTTATAGCCCACAATGAAATTTTTAAACAGTAGTGTGATTATAAATATATAAAATTTAAGCATATTTTAATATTTTTTAAAAATAAAATTTATATTTATTATTAAGAGAAACTTTGATCGGTTAACTTACAGTGGGATGTAAATGACATTCATGAGTCAGAAGTGTCGATGATCTTCCATCAATTTTTAATAATAATATTATTATTTTTAAAATAAAAATTATGCTTATTTCATGGCATTTGAAGTTCCATGTTATCTTTTTTTTTTTGATAAAGACGCTTAGACATGATCCAAACCATCGCAGCATTTATCATTCACCATAACAGCCGAATGATTCGCTTTTCTTCGGCCATTCATTTTGCCTACAACTGAAATTGTTTAGGACACAATAGAGTAATTTCTAAAATAACAACACAACTTCGATATGAGAAAACAGTGTATTTTCTCATATCAAAGTTGTGTTTATCTTTGTAACAGTGTAACAAAGATGACCACACGTTACCCCATACAGTACAGAGCTAGAAACCCATAGCGACAGTTAAAAGATTTCATGGTAAAAAAAAAAGAAAACTTATAGGCCATATTAACCGCAATCGACGTGTTGACCAAGCATACAAGGAATTAAATCAGTTGTAAAATGTATATAAAACAAAATAAAGTCATTAATAAAAGTAGAAATCTTGCTAGTTTTAAATATTTAAGAGAAGGCATCAACGTTTGATAATTATCTCGTCTTAATCAACAAGTTAATAGACTATTAGGCCTCCTATCTAATCTTCATTTATTGATTTCTTATCATTAACAACTGCTTTAATTCTCTGCACGTAAAACACGATTACATTAGTCTACTTATTTTTTCTTTTTTTAGAATGAAAATTACTCGAATCTGTTCTACCAATAAACCAAAAAAAAAAAAAAAAAAACATTTAGAATAAAACAAATTAAAATAAAACTTAATTTTTTTACTATGTAGCAACTGGAATTTATGGTTTAGATCTCGGTGCTGATGCTTCAAGTATACATCGAATCTCGAGCTTCTTATTTAGTTATTTAATAAAATATTTTAACAGCAATTAAATAAATTCTGATATTAATTTTTAATTTATATAAAATTTTAAATAAAATAAAATTTGGTTTTATTTTAATCACTAAAAAAACTCGACTTTTTCGGTAAAAGACGAAGCAAGTTTATAAAAATTGCGACGAGTTATAGTAAAGATATTATTTTTAAAAAATTTAGCACTAAATATATAAACAGAAAACAATATAAGATACATTTTAATGATCTTTAAAAATGATTTTGACATTTTCATAATTTATTATTTGACATATCGATTATTATTATTATTATTAAGTATTTATAAAATAAGACGAAGGTCGACGATACAGCATACATACACTGTTAGGAATCTGAACTTTATTACATGTATATATATATATTACAATTAATAATCATTTTAACAATATTATAAACTAAGATAATTTAAAACTAATCAAGTCACCACAGTTCTAGTATCGTCGGAATGATAGGAATCGATGTAGGTTGTAGGACACCAAGTGGGTTGTAGAACATAAGGCGATAGTCCCAAATGAAAGGATACGTCTCTCAAATGGAGCGATCNAAAGGAAGGTTGCCTGTAAAACTGATTTTTGCGTTAAAGCATTTATTGTTTTTTTGAATATTTTGTATGCAAAAATTACAAAGATATTATTTTTAAAAAATTTAGCACTAAATATATAAACAGAAAACAATATAAGATACATTTTAATGATCTTTAAAAATGATTTTGACATTTTCATAATTTATTATTTGACATATCGATTATTATTATTATTATTAAGTATTTATAAAATAAGACGAAGGTCGACGATACAGCATACATACACTGTTAGGAATCTGAACTTTATTACATGTATATATATATATTACAATTAATAATCATTTTAACAATATTATAAACTAAGATAATTTAAAACTAATCAAGTCACCACAGTTCTAGTATCGTCGGAATGATAGGAATCGATGTAGGTTGTAGGACACCAAGTGGGTTGTAGAACATAAGGCGATAGTCCCAAATGAAAGGATACGTCTCTCAAATGGAGCGATCTTGCAGCCATTTCTAATCGTTCTAGTTCAGTTTCTTTAAGTCTTTTCTCTTTGGCTCTTCTATTTTGAAACCAAATCTTTACTTGAGTTTCTGTTAAATTTAACGAACTGGAAAATTCCGCTCTTTCGGCTATCGATAAATAATGTTTAGTGCGAAATTTTCTTTCCAATGACAGTAATTGTTGAGTAGTAAATGGAGTGCGAGGTTTCCTATTGCTTTTGTGTTTTCTTAATGGGCACTTTACTGCTGGAAGTTTCGAATATTCTCCAACTTCTATAAATATATAAATTCAATTTACTCTTAAATTGTAGATCTATTTATATTTATAAATAATTTACTGTAATTTTTCATTTTTTTACAGTTTTTTTTCGATATAGCAGTCAATAATTTAATGTATATTATATATAAATATAAATTATTCTTCCACGTTTTGATAGAAAAAAAACCGATTATAACTACTATAAATTTTAATAATTATTAAGCTTACAAATGACTAAAAAACAATTAAATATTAGCTAAGTTAAATACTAATTAGCCAATGAAGTAAATCACTTCCTATTTTCATGCATTAAAATTTCTTACTTTTAGATTATACATTTCTCTAATTTTTCCTAATTTTCCTAAGGAAGGAAATACGAATATATCCATTAGAATCAATAGATGGCAGCACATGTAGGAAATGATTTTAGTTATATTTAATATCATTCCCCTAGAAGCTAACATAGATTATACGTGTTAAAAATACAAAAATAATACAGAATTCTTATTAAGTTTTCCTAATTAGAAATTCACTTAAACGGACGTATAAACGTTATTTATATTTTTAAATCGTTTTATCCACGCGACGAAACTGTCTAGCAGTATAGGAAGCGATTCTTTCCCTGTTTAGGCCGTAGAAGTATAGGTTTAACAGTTGTAAAATTATAGATTTTTTTCTTTTATAATTTGTTAAGAACGAGCTAAAAACAAACAAAATAAGATAAAAAGTTAAAGATCTGACTTACTGTTTTCCGAATATTGAAATTGTCGATTGTTAAGGAGTGGCAAGATCCACTGATTAACATTTGGAACTTCTACCCTTTCCACTTCTAACTGACTGGAACTGGATATCATTTGATCCACGCTGAAGCTAGGTTTGGACTTAACTCCCGTATCCGGTGACAACAACGCCTCCACAGTAAACGATTTGACTTTCGACATGTCATCAAAAGAGGAAGTGTCACTGTAACCCAGACCTTTGCAAGTAGTACTAGATGTGAGATACCACGTGTTCTGAAACATTCCTTTCTCCTTCTTAACGTTTTATTGGTCACTAAAGTATTTTCCTTTCCCCGATTGGTAAGCTGGTGGAGAGGGTGTGACTATAATATCATTTCAAATCGTTCATTGGATAATACTACTTGGTAGGGGGAAGGATATAAAAGGACAGGAGATAACAATAAGAGAGCTAATGACTTGTTTTAGGGTATCGTTGTGTGAGAGTGGATACTGTGACCCCTCCAACCGTTTAAAATACTTTGTAAGTCCCTCGTCGGACAATTATGGAGTCTCAGTAAGGGGTCCAACTGCTGTATCGTAAACCTAATCGAAAACAACTTTTTATGTCCAGCTACCGCAAATACACACCGGCAACACGAGAAATAATTCTATTAAAAATCTAATTATCATCTTGATTTTTTTTAATTTTTTAAAATTACATTAAATATTTAGTGTTTAAACAGTTTTGTATTGTCTAACGATTGATACNATAAAGGCCACGCTTTTGTATTATAAAGCGAAAACAGTACATGTTTATAATTTACTTCTGCCTGCGAGATTATTAAGTTTTATTATCCTTTAAAAAGACGTAACAAAATAATGATGTAACGAGTTTATTTACAGTCTCTTCTGCTTTAAATAACCGTGGGAAACTTGACAAAAATTAGAGAAAATTGGAGAAAGTTCAGTTGTTACAACACGCGCCTCTAGGCTCCACTAGCCTAGAGGTGTACAGACAAACCGACTGGAAAGAATTACAACTTCATATTGTAGACTATAAAATTGGACAGCTTCACTGATTACAGATGATTTACATTTGAAATTGTATTAGTGTAATAAGTATTTTTAGTATGGAATTAAATATTAGAAACAGAAAGAATGGAATTGATAATTAACACTTTTCGCTATTTTTAATTTAAATATTTAAGATTTAAATTATGACATTCATTTAATTAAGACGTTCCACGGATTATTTATATCGTTATTTTTATGTTGTTAACAATTATTAAGTTTCTAAGATCTGCACTTTACAGAATTTTGATTCATTCGGTGCTGTAGTTATAATTATTTCCATTGCTGGAGAGGAAATTGGAAACGATTGTGGCAAGTTAAAATATAGTAAATGAGTTAAATGCGATTTTTTTTAATTTTTTAAAATTACATTAAATATTTAGTGTTTAAACAGTTTTGTATTGTCTAACGATTGATACATCTCTTCAAATTGCAATGTATGCATAAAATTAACCATCGAGTAACGTGTTTACAGTGTATCCTTTACACTAACCTATAGAAACAAGATGCAGAACTAATCTCCTCTAAGCCACAAAGGCTTAGGCTTTGAGATAGATATAAATTGTAAACCGAAGACCAGTTCTTTCAATGTAATATAAGCTATTATTATCTAATTATAGTTATTTGACACGTAATTACAGCTATTGACAATCTCATTAAAAAGCTATCTAGAATAATGTAAACAAGCTGTCATGTAACAGCATTTAATTTCAAGGAGAGACAAGAAGGAATGCTAGGTTAGAAAAAAGTCTATGGGTCACTGCCTATAACTTCTTTCTTTTTTTTTTATTTCACAAAAAATACTAATAGGTCATCGAACTAAATACTATATAAAACTCCTGTTAAATAAAAATATGGCCTAGATTTGAAAGGCCTGTTAAATCATAAGGCCTTATAAATATAGGCCCTATTATACTACATTGTAGAAAAATGATTAAATTAATTTAGAACAGTTAAATTATTTAATTATTATACAGATAATCTTTAAATTTTTAAAAAGAATTTAAAATAAGCATGCCTTTACTGTATAGACCTACTCATGTAGGCCTGCAGTTGAATGTGTTACTTTTTAATTTTTAAAAAATTAAAAAGTAAGACATATTCAACTGGAAGGGGGGTGTTTAACTTGTATGGCTTTATGGTGTGGCGTAGATAAATTGTAGTGGAGGAAGAATCATCGAAAACAAGCCAATTCGTGGAGTTTCCCACAGAAATACGATTCTGGAGTAAAGACTTCCAGATCTGCAAGATGTTCTAAATTAGGTTACATCTCTTCATTTGATGACCAGGGGTTGAAAAATAGTTGTCAGAGAGGAGGGGCAACCTCGCGGCAGCAATTAGGCACAGTGGGCACCTCGGTTTTACGACCCGGCGCAATTGATGGGTTTAAATCGTTTTACAACACTTGTGATGGCCCTCTTGTTTTCAGATGGGGAGGTCCATTTGGGAACGGACTTCAGTGTTTCCAGAAAAGGACAATTTATCATGCTTGTACTGATGTCCAGTTATGGGTTGTTAGTAGCACGTTTTCCCACGAAGTAAAATTCCATCGCACCTGACTGAATAAAGATGGCAGATGCTTCTCTAACAATACTAAATGCCTTTATTGAATTGTATTGAGGGACAATAAGTTAAATGCCCTTCTAACTTTTCAAAGATCTACTAATGAAAAGTAATGTTTAAGATTTTAATGCCGGTTGAGTTACAGTACAAAGTGTACAGGGAATTAGAGTAGAGGACGTTGAGAAAATTAAAAATAAATTAGTTTCCATCTTCAAGTAATTAAGCATTGTTGATTTTAAGTCAGGCAGAACTGATCGAATGACTTAATTATTTAAGTGATTATCTATAAGAGAGATTGATGTCTTAATTTATTATTATTCTCTAAGAAAATAATATGTTTTGTACAATTAGCTTATGACGTATAATTATACCCAATTAAATCAGAAATAGATTTTGTTGTACTGTTTAATTAAAAAGTAATAATAATAATAATAAACCCCATCTTTACAGAAGATAAAATAAAATTACAGAATTCAATAACCTATTTAACTGACTATTAGAATAAGCACTCACACCAGTACAAATACAAATAATTTTTATTAATTTATATAGTAACATAAATTAGTAACGTAATACTTTAATTGCATAATAGGATTTATGATTTCCAAATGGTTTAAGTGAAGATCTTAGTGATGTTCTTCCCCAAACTCCGTCTCATTGAGTTGGTTTCCGTGTGTATCACGATTTGCTATAGTGATCCAGGTTCGATGGCAAGCACACCTCCACACTCAATTGATAATATTTATAGTTTATTTATAGATTCTATATACAGAAAGTACAAGTTTGAGAACATAATATATGTACAGGATAACAATGCGTGATGACTCACGTACTAGATTGGTTTCTGGGAACTATTAAACTTTGGAGAGGCCTCAGTCAGCTTGTGGAGTTGGCTCAACTGCACGGTCCATCCAGTCTCTGCACTAACCCATCTCTGAGATGTTTACCAGGGGAGAACACACTCTCTATGCTCAGTGGGTGTCCAAGTGCCTGAGACTACCATGTACCAGTCTCTTGCCCTTCTCTCTCCCTCTCTCGTTTGCCCTGCAATTTAAGTGTTTTTTGGATGGGGACTTCCGACCAATCACAACTCCTTGCCTGAACACCTTACACTCGGGTTCGCCATCATCTGACGAGAGTGAAGCTTACATAAATGTCCTCCACTTGTTTACATTTAGTTGTTTACCATATGGCAAATGGTCTGTCATATGATCACAGGTGGGTCTAATTGACAAAGTCGGCACTTCCTTTGTTTTCCCTCTGTTTACAAGTCAACACCCTACAAGTGATACCCGACCACACGTGGGTCCAATTGACAGGTTTGTGCCTCTTTAGTTCCCACTCTGCTAAAAGGTCAATACTTTACAGTTTACATGAAATAATAAAAGTTAAAAAGCAACAAAGAAAAAAAAAGGAAAGAAAGAAAAGNTTTCAGACAGACCTTTAATAAAGAGTATAGAGACAAACTTATCATGAAAACAAACTAAAAAATAATTATTTTATAATTTTTAATCCCTTGTTTTTAGTGTGAAAACGTAGACTTAAATAAAAGTGGTGTCCTTATAGAATTTTTAAATTTAATTTTAATGTAAGTTAATTTTGTTTTTCAATATTTCAATATTTCATTCACCTTTAATGCCAACTCAGCAAATATTTTATAATATTTAATCGTTTATAGATGACAAAATAGTTGGCACCTGTCAATAATTTAACTCAGTCTTTGACTTTGATTTTAAGTATAAATTAATATATACAGTAAACGGAACCTGCTAAACCGGGAAATAATATTCGGTACCGTGTAATTCCGGTTTACACAGGTTTTTTTTTTTACTATATACTTTAATAAACACTTTACAATTTACCTAATTACAAATTTATCCTGAAACGATTCATTAATCCCAATTCTGTTAAAAAATAAAACTGGAAAATTTTAATGTTTATAATCGATTATTTTATGTTTTAAAGTATTATTTTGTAATTTTTATTCTTTCCTAAAGGTTTTCCTGCCAATTCCGTAAAACGTGTCAACGCAGCAACTCCACCCAATGTTCTCAGTTCATAAATCACTGCCATGCTGACAAATTAGACTCCGGACATGCAAAAGTCTATCTTAAAGTCGACGTCTTGATTTAAAGCTTTGACTGTGAAATTCGATACAGGAAGAGACAGAAGATTACCGTAATTTCATTTGATGTATTTGTCTATGGATCAGAGGCCCTACTGTTAGAAACAACACGAGATGTATTGCACCGTGATGATATCAATGATAAATTAAACGATTATCGTCGAGGATCCATTTCTCGGTAATTAGTTTCTTTTCTTTCCTTTTTTTTCTCCTTCAGGAAAAAAGGCACACACACAAAAAAAAAGGCTGATAGCCTACAGCTCGAGGGACGCTGCGTACTAGAACATTGTTAAAACAACAATTTTTTTTTAAATTATAGAACAGTTGTTCGATAGGGTAGGCTCGTTTATAGGTTTCTTTTTTTTTAATGAAATTCTTCCTTCGATTCGGATTAAACTCAGTATTTGCTGGCGTATAATGCGCACCCATTTCCAGAGGCATTTTTTTTCTTTTCTTTTCTTTTGTAGAAAGAAATAAGCACTGTAACTTTCATACAGTTGATGTGTAAAGTGTATTTAGTTACTGTACAAAAACAAGGGATATTCAGGTACAAACAACAACAATAATATATATATATATAGCCTATATAATTTCGAAATACGTAAGTTATAAATGTCAGTTAAATATTTCTGTTTCGTGATTCACTTTAGCCATACATTACTATTTTTTATTTATTTTTTTTTCGAAATAAGTAACCCCGAATAGAAAAAAAAAAACTAGGAGAAACTAGGTTTCCGTCGATTCAAAAATAAAATCGTATTCGCTTTGCCTTTCTGTCATCTGCAGCTCAGAGTCACTAGATAACATCACGAAGACCCCGGGGGCTACAGTGCAGAGGGCGCCACCGAAATCCATCACGGTGACACGTGATTAATGTAGAGGCCATTCAGGTGTCAGTTGAGCCCGATGACAACAGATGACAATAACGGTTATATACATCTGCACAATCTTCTTTTCCACTCCGTATTTAAAGGATAAACTCATCCGATTGTATATCAACCATTAATATAAAATAAAGAAACAATTTCACCAGAGAATTTCACGATTTTTCGAAAACTTTCTTTACTAAAACGGGCTAAATTTTTATTGTTATCAACAAAAAATTAACAGGGGGAGAAAAAAAAATAGAAACAAATGAACGTAAGAAGGGGAGGTTCGCAATTTTAAAAATTCCGCCAGCGTGAATTAATAAAGAGGGGGTTTAATTATCTACGTAGCCGCAGAGAGAATTTATTTTGTTTTATTTTTTTTTTTATATCGTAAAAATTATCTGGTAGAAAAATATATCAAAGCTTTTCGGTATGTAAAACAACATTGTAGATTGAAAACTCGATAGCATTCTTGTTATTCGGTCGCTAATTGAACGAAATTCTACAATTTTTGTTTTATTGTAGCAACAGGTTTTTGGGAGATTTCGCCGACCCATTTCGCTTTCAAAACTCTATTAAAATTGAAATTTTATAATTTATTAATCGCGCATTTTGATAATTTACATCTTTTTAAATAACAAAGAACGAAAGTTATCTGGCATCCATCTAGAGTTTGATGTAACTTAATTAATTTTAATAAAATGAAAATAAATTGCCTTACTCGGTGTAATTCGCTTTTTTTTTTCCTTGTATACTTTTCTTTGTAATTGTCTGTCTCAAACGCTCTTAAATTTATTTTAATTATTTTAATTTTTATTTTTGAAGCGGTGTTTTGAAAAGTTGACGCGTGAATTATATTCTGTTTTGTTCTCTTAATTGAAAACGACCGTCACGAAAGCCAGTTTCCTAAATGTTTTTGTTTCATGAGATAATTTCAACAGAGAATTCGAGGTTCAGTGTCTTATCCCGGTACCGTTTTTCCTGTTAACAAAGAAGTCAATTACAGTGCACAATGGTTGTGACCCTGTTGAAACCTGACTTTCGAATTGCCAGATTGACAACAATCCACGTAGGGGTCATTTTCCACCCGGTCGAAACAACACGCGCTCCTTTATTCGGCTGAGAAACAACAAAAAGTTTTATCTCAAAACAACGATGATGTGTTTAGAAACAATTGCCCACGTTCATGCCGGAGACTTTGCTTTATTTATTTATATTTTTAAATTATTCTTCGGGTGTAGAAACGAAACACAGTAGAATACACTCGTAGTTACGTTGCGAAGCGCTAGAGGGAGTTGTAGATTTGGATCCGAGCAGAGAGAGAATAAAAGAGTACTTTACACCCCTTGGAAACGATTGTAATAACTTAATATCTCTAAGCACGTGGTCAAATACAGGACGTGACGAAAGGCAACGCCGAAAGGACGATTTCTAAAATTAACGAGAGGGGAAAAAACCTGTAGCGGATCCAGAATGATGGTTTGATATTCCTTAATTGTTGCGTCACTGCCGGAAGGTTGAGAGAAAAATGGCGGGCGTGGAACGATAGTCTAGCGATACTACTTAACGAGGTGTTGGCAGCTCGCGCTATCTCGCAGTCGATCGGTCGGCCATAATGGCGAAGGCTTAGAGTTTGCTTCTTGACCTCCTTCCTTACACGTATGGTCATGTGATTTGACTGATGGCGGTTGAATATCTGATGGAAATGGAGGCGAACACGTCGCGAAAGGCGGGAAGATTCGCAGTTCCCACGAATTACAGCAATCTAGACGTCAAAAAGTGATGTTTATCATTAAAAAAAGCGAACAATGCATCATTCAATGAACGAACAAAGATCTTTTTTCTCTTCTTCCGCAGTTGAAATGATGGAAACAAACTGTTTAATGCCCAGATTATTAAGTGTAGTAGCGATTAGCCTTTTATTTGTTTATTTAGGATGTGTTCTCTAAATCGTGAAATCATCTACAATAGCTTTGTTTATGTCAATAGATAATCCGTTTTTAAAAAGGGAGTGATGATTTATACCCTATTGTTTTCATTTTCTGCTTATATATATCACTAATAAACGATTATAAGGCGCATTAAACTTCTTATCCCCTTATTTTAAGTGATCGTATTTAAACTCTATAACTTTAAATTAACTAAATTATCGATTAGGGATGTAAAATTTATTATTTAATCGTGATTAAGTGAATATCATATATTCTTCCCTGTATTCATATAACACAAGCTTTTACCACAGATCTTAAAGAACATTAACCTCACCAAAGTGGCGCGTTATCCTATGAGCAAAGAAGAACCTCCTGTGATGGGCCCAAAACAATCTTTTATAAGAAGATATTTCCCTGAAGAAAAATGCCTGAAGTCAATAATGTACAGTACAGGGGGCCACTTTACCAAATTAATTATTAAAATCTTCATATACTTAACTACTTCCTGCAATTAGGAAAATGAAGGCCACGTGTTAGACTTTGTTTATTTTAGGCCGCATTCACAGTTAACTGCTAATTAAATTAATTTTTAACTAATTAATATGTATTTGAGCATTCTGGAATCAATTTTGTCTTTCATTTCATAATCATAAACACAGCCTAAGTTATAAAAACATTACTAGTTAACAATTCTTCTCAGATGATTAGCAATAAATTGACTGTACTTAACTTAATTAAGAGTAATTCAAGACAGCAGCTATCAAGAACATATTTACTTGTGCCTTTAATACTTCTCTTAGCGTACGTTAAGCTGAGAATATACATAATTTGATCCTGAATAATATGCTACTGGCAACTTCTGTGTATTACATTTTCAATAATTCTGTGTATTCAATTTTCAATAATAATAAGTCCTCTCTTAGAATAAAATCCAAAAATAAGGGAAATAATTTCAATTTTGTATAATTATAAATGGATAAACTGTGTATTAACAGAAGAAAGAAAAGATTTAATACAAAAGTGTAGCCTTTAATTGTATAAAGTGTGATTTATCTCTTATAATAAACATAATTTAAAGACAAAACACTGAAATTTGGAATCTTCTTAGGATGTTTTTTCTTACACTTTTGAAAGCAATTTTATATAATTAAACAAGGAAAAGACCTTTGAAAAAAAACAATGACTCCGTTAATGTTTAATTGTTTTCTTATGTGTTAAGAAAACTCCTAATTATTTTTGTGTCTTGCAAATGTATATTTTCATTTAACATTATTATATATAATAATAATAATAATTCAATACGAAAATATTAATTAAGCCGTGTGTTAAGCTGTATTATATACATATATAATACGGCTTCACAAACAGACACTCATATGTCCGTATTTAAATCCTTTAAACAGAAGTTAACAATCTATATTATGGAAATTGTAATAGATTTTCATTACTAACCAACCGTTAATTAAATTGTACTTGATCTTCTCTCTGGAAGCGGCACAAATATTTATAAAAATTATACATTTAATAAAAAACTTAAGCAGAAATTGCGTGTTGACGAGAAACTTGTAAATAAAGGTGAAATTGTACATAATATTGTACTTAATATGGTTTTTACTCTAAATTACGAAAAGTATAATTAAAGTAACTATACTTTTATATGGCTGAAATTTCCAATTATTTGATAGATTTTTATAATTTAAAAATTGGAAGCTTCATAAATTCATTAAAAAATCCCGAAGAAAAAAAAAAGCCACAAAATATCTCATTAACTTGATATTAATACGTTTACAATGCTTAAAATGTTTACATATTTAATAGGAATTTCATAAATTAATTCAAGAATAATCAGCTTAACCTACAAAACTACAATTTCCTACATTTAGGAATACAATTTTTAATTATTCAAATAATAAATTTCAGTAACAGGCTCAAGCAGGATTTATTTTTTCACTTGTAATTCCGAAAGGAACTAGAAGAATAATGGATCTTCTACTCATAAAATTCGCAAAAAAAGTGCCCACTTTACCTCTACAATAATGTAAATAACTTTTAAATTCTTCACTAAAATTATTTTGACACATTTCACACTTCTCACGTCTTTCAAATTTACATTGTACTTTACTTTATAATGCACAATTATCAAGTTTAAGGTATTCATGCACAAGGACGTTTCGATTATACGTAATTCTCACCGAAAACAACGTACAATAGTGGTCCACAATACAAAAGAAGAAACATGGAAGGAGATACGAGTGCTAAAAACACTTAACACATTTTTCGAGGGTGAATATCAGTTGAAAAACTTCGTATAATAGTAAAGGAAACTTAAAGTACAGTTATTAAAACTGTACAGTACTTCTGTATCCTTCGCCATTATCCGAAGTTTCTCGTTTAATTTTATTTTATTGTTTATTATTTATTTTTTAGAAAAATATATTTAAAATGGCCTAGAACTGAGAAAAATGTGTTTTTTTTTTTATTTAAGTGATTATCTATAAGAGAGATTGATGTCTTAATTTATTATTATTCTCTAAGAAAATAATATGTTTTGTACAATTAGCTTATGACGTATAATTATACCCAATTAAATCAGAAATAGATTTTGTTGTACTGTTTAATTAAAAAGTAATAATAATAATAATAAACCCCATCTTTACAGAAGATAAAATAAAATTACAGAATTCAATAACCTATTTAACTGACTATTAGAATAAGCACTCACACCAGTACAAATACAAATAATTTTTATTAATTTATACCTTGTACAATAACTTTTATACAGTAAAATTTATTATAAATGTTTTATTATTGTATTAAAATATAAATTATAACGAGACGAAAGCAAAAATTAAATAATAAATTTAAAAAATTCGGGTATAAAGGCCACGCTTTTGTATTATAAAGCGAAAACAGTACATGTTTATAATTTACTTCTGCCTGCGAGATTATTAAGTTTTATTATCCTTTAAAAAGACGTAACAAAATAATGATGTAACGAGTTTATTTACAGTCTCTTCTGCTTTAAATAACCGTGGGAAACTTGACAAAAATTAGAGAAAATTGGAGAAAGTTCAGTTGTTACAACACGCGCCTCTAGGCTCCACTAGCCTAGAGGTGTACAGACAAACCGACTGGAAAGAATTACAACTTCATATTGTAGACTATAAAATTGGACAGCTTCACTGATTACAGATGATTTACATTTGAAATTGTATTAGTGTAATAAGTATTTTTAGTATGGAATTAAATATTAGAAACAGAAAGAATGGAATTGATAATTAACACTTTTCGCTATTTTTAATTTAAATATTTAAGATTTAAATTATGACATTCATTTAATTAAGACGTTCCACGGATTATTTATATCGTTATTTTTATGTTGTTAACAATTATTAAGTTTCTAAGATCTGCACTTTACAGAATTTTGATTCATTCGGTGCTGTAGTTATAATTATTTCCATTGCTGGAGAGGAAATTGGAAACGATTGTGGCAAGTTAAAATATAGTAAATGAGTTAAATGCATGATAAATTTTTATTTAAATATATTTAAAAAATAATTTTAAAAAAATTTAACATTAAAATGAACAGAATTTCTAACGCTAAACAGAAATTTTTAGTGAATAAACGATTCAAAGTATACAAATAGTCAGTCTACATTTCCGAGAATGTCCGCTAAATCCAGGTTCTGTTATAAGTTTATTTTTTCAGACAGACCTTTAATAAAGANTCGGATCTCTTACATTTTTCGGAAAAAGTATCCATCTTTAATTGTTTTTACATTTTTGTTTTCTTTCATGAATAATTTCGGAATATGGTCGAATGGATGCGACGATGCTCCTTTTTACATTCGCACTTCGCTCCCAATCATTGTCTAACTCACAAAGTTCAACCGCCAAACTTTCCATAGTCGAAAGGATACGTTAAATTCAATGGCGCCATTTATTGGACTATTAAGTTTGATAACTTGACTCGTGGGTACCTAAACGTTTAGTATTTTAATATTTATTTAATGCAAATGTATACATACCCAATAATATTAAACAGAAAAAATAAATATATTCAATAAAAATCTTTGTTTTAACGAATGTACAATGTCGCGGCTCGGTAAATACGTCAACACTAAAAAGAAAATCAGTCTGGCATAGGGAAAATCGGGGAATTACACAGCAAAATCGCGAATTGTGCAGCGGCGTTATTGTGAATCGGCGTAAATTGAACCGGCGTAAACCGAGGGCTACCTGTATATTCCTTTTTGACTAATAATAATCTTTTTGAAGTTTATAATTATTTACTTTGTCTGCATTAATAGTGTTAAAGCTTTATTTGTGTTCTATAGGCTGCAGCGTAATGGACTCCGCATTCTCCCGTAATTCGAGGACCTGTGAGGCCAGACTTGAGGTCATTTCCATGTGTAGAGTCCTATTTTAAAGGAATCGTCAGTAGTGAATTAATGGACATAAATAGTAAATTCATTTATGTCATTTATAATAAATTACATATGAAATTTACTATAAATTATTTCTATGTACGGTCTCTTAAGCTTGAGAGCCCAACTTATTTTTAGACTATTTTACACGGAAATTATACAAAACGAATTTTAAAAAACTAACAGAAATACTGTATGGAAATTTTTATTAATTTAAATAACATTTCATATTGGAATGATTTTTCTCCCATTTTTAACTCTGTACTGCGGGCACCAGGTTCAAGTGGATAAATCACTAAATATTATTAGTTAGTCGAGGATTCGCGCCTCACCAACGGGCTGGCTACGTGGAATTTTCCGGGATTTCTTCACGTGTGTAACATCTAAATAGGCTAGCTTCTACAGTCCTTCCTTCTTTAGCAGATCGTCCACGTGTTGCGTTTCCAGATGCTAAGGTTCTTTTTATCGTGGATTCGGCCAGGGCAACAATAGGGTGGCCAGGGACAGATCCCGACATATCCGAGACAGACTGTCCACGAAAAATTCCTGTAGAATTGTTCGCCCGAATTCGATCCCGGGTCCCCCGAAGTGATAGGGTTAAGCTAATCGGCTGGTGTCGGCAAGCAAATCAACAATATATTGTCAACAAACCAACAACAATCAGTATTTATTTATGATTTTTGCCAACAGATGATGCTACATGTAAAGGCAGCAAGTCGGATGCCGAAGCTATATATTATTCCAACATTTTAGGGTAATATATAGCTTAGTATCTATTCTAGGATCTAAATAATACTCGTACAAACTTTGGTCCAGAGCGGTTTAAAAATAAAGATTTGTATAAAGAACAAACCAACAAGAATTGATTTTTATATATTTTACGTAGATTAAAAACTTCAAATAAATTTCTGACTGTTCCTCATTCATTTTGTCTGACAAATCTAATGCATTCTACACTTAGACTTATATTTTAATATAATCATAAACACAGCCTAAGTTATAAAAACATTACTAGTTAACAATTCTTCTCAGATGATTAGCAATAAATTGACTGTACTTAACTTAATTAAGAGTAATTCAAGACAGCAGCTATCAAGAACATATTTACTTGTGCCTTTAATACTTCTCTTAGCGTACGTTAAGCTGAGAATATACATAATTTGATCCTGAATAATATGCTACTGGCAACTTCTGTGTATTACATTTTCAATAATTCTGTGTATTCAATTTTCAATAATAATAAGTCCTCTCTTAGAATAAAATCCAAAANTTAGATTAATTTTAATTTATAAAATTACGAACAACAACAACAAAAGATGTTGACATAACTACTTTACAGTTATAATGAAGTTTGTTTTGTATAAATTATCTTCCTTATTAAAACATTTATCAATCATGAAAGTAATTTAAAAATTCTATAAAAATAGCATAAATATGTCAAATGATAAGAATATCCGAAGATAAACAGAACCACATCAAAAACTTTTGAATTATTCAGTATATTTATTCATATTTCATGAAATTTATCTGATATAATTTATATGTTTATTACAAATATTATTATATACACATATCTTATTTATATATTCTATTTCATTTCAATAATGCATAGTTTTGTGATTAATATACATTTATCGATATATTATTCTAAGACGTAATATACACACGTGACCAAACTTAAGGACTGACATTTGCATGCGAATAGAACTGATAGAACTTGTAGGATTCAACAAATCAAGGCATTAAAAGTAAGTTTTTAATGAAAAATAGTACGCAAAAATGGGTAATTGTCTAGGTTTTCTACCAACAGGAAGCCCCGAACCAATCTTTTATAAGATAATATTTCCGCCGAAGAAAACTGCCTGAAATCAATAATGTACAAAGATCTCCTAAGTCAAATCTGCATGGTCACCATGAAGCTAAAATGCGCCACTGTGAAAATGATGGATGGGGAATGGATGGTGAGTGGGTGTTTATCAGTATCCAGGTAGAGAAACCTACCAGTTTGGAATAGGTCCACTTCCAATTGCAATGCTACCCTCATGAGTCGTGGCAGGCTCGTCACCAAGACTTTTTCTAGTTACCACCGCTAGTAATTGTGTTCGTCGTTAGATTATGGACACGTATGTAATTAATTGCCTTATAAAATATCGATTTTCGAAATTTGAAGTCATTCTATTTCATGCGTTTTAATTAACATTCCTTAGAATAATTTATCTTTGTCCTATTTTTATAAGCAGAAATATTAAATTAGTAATTGCTGGATTACATCTCGTATCACTTTCATAAAAGATTATTCTCTCAAATCAAGTAGAAATCTATTTATTTTGCACCAATATAATTAAATAAGTTGTCACTATACTTATCAGGGTTAAAATCAAACCCCTTTTTAACACAAATGCTTTCCAAGCCGTAATTTCGGGTAAACGATCCGTCAATGCTATTAGTATATTTTGAAAAACTTCTTGCTTCGATGGATAAAAATTGATTTCTTTAAAAAGTCTGCAAAGTCTTGCATTGCCATTCTGAGCAGAAATCGTAATATTACCCGCTGCTACAGTTAAAACGAAAAATTGAGCTAAATCAAATACGGTTTTGATCATTATAAATGGAAATAAATCCGAACAGGACCATTGAACTTGTAAAATTAAACCATAGATATTAAATACGGTGCCAAATAAAAAGGTGCCACACCACCAAAATATTAATCCAGAGTAAAATTCTTCGATTCTTTCGGTTATTTCTTTTAATTTAAAATAACGTTTCAAATAACTTTCCATGACTTTAATTGCTTGCGTTTTATCTAAAAATGCTGCTTCTAACCTCATACGATTCCTATCAAATAATTTGCTTAAAATTATGCATAAAGACACAAATATTAGGCAAAGATGTGCTCGACCTATTAAGAACCAATAGACGTACCACATGAAGTCTAGAGTAAAGGCAACAACGTAATATACCTCGTTAAGTTCGTCTACGGTGATATTCATGTGATAAAAACATCGAGTTGAGCCATAATGGACGAAATTCGATAAGGCTTTGCATGCAGCTCCAATCAACGCTATGCCAAAGCACCAAATGATTATAATTAATTTCAGCAATGTCATACGTACAGAGATGTATTCGGAATGAAGCAGATCGTGATGGCGATTAAAAATGTCTTTAAGAAAAAGCCATATAAATTGGCGATTGTTCATAAAATGCAAGTATGAACAGAAAACGACTAGCGTGAAAAATAGTTCTGAAAAAATTCCCAGCCACATATTTAAAGTGAATTTTGCTAACGATGCTAATCCAATTATCTCAGCGCACGAACGTGCAATAATTATGATGCCAACGGCATAAATACATTTAGAATTTGATGAACAATCAAATTTTAATCTAAGCATTTTTAAAGACTGCAACATTGGACTCAACACAACTTTAATTATACTTTTCTGTACGTCTTCTGAAATCTCTCCTTCCATAGAAATGGATACAGAAGAACCCCAGTCATTGTCAATTCTATTCATTTCCATTCTCAAGATTTTTTTTTCACGTATCTAAATCACGTTTTATCCAATTAAGATTTTCATAATAAATTTTTCTTCTTAAATAGAAATTTTGAATGAAATTGCAATATAATCGAGTCACAATTCTTAAAAAAAGGCTCTTTGGCACGATATGCGTAAATTCGATACAAATTTAATTTGCCTAGGAAAATAAAAAATACCTGCTACAAACTAGAAATATGATTATATATTTATATTATTTATTCATTCAAAAATATAGTATTAAATATTTAATATTATTCACATAATATAACTAATTACACTCTGTTCTAATAAATCGACGTCCTGAAAGCCCTCTTGCAATTGGTTATATCATAGTACAAGGAAGGAGTTTCATCACAAATGTTGCATGTTAGTGTAAAGATATCTCTATTTATCTGACATTGATTAATTTTCACTAATTGTCAGGTTCAATTTGCCAATTTCTGATTTGAAATCCCACTTGCAATAGCGATCAAAAACCAAAAACTTTAATTACATTACAGCACAAGATGCACAGTTTCGTCACAAATGTTGCATATTAGTAAGTGTAAAGCAATCTCTAAGCTGTAAATTTGTAAAGTTATCTTTATTTATCTGACATTTATCAATTACCACGTTCAATTTGTGATTTGTAAAGAAACTGTTCTTCAGTACTGTAACTTCGTAATGAATTTTATACTTTTAAAACACCATTCCGCTTGCTAAATTTAATTACCATAGCGTGGTAGCTTTAAGATACGTCGATTTCTTTTGCAACAGAATATATTTTCTAAAATATATCTTAAAAAAATCTCACCTTTGTATAAGTACCAGGCCAAAAACTTTTTAGAATGTCAGATTTTACAACTGATATCCAAGACAGCGTACAGATAAAAGACACTAATTACGTAAATTATTAACTATCCATTATCGATTTCTTCAATATTGATTATCGATATAGCATCCGAGGGTAATATGACACTTGTTTTCACTTATGTTTATTTATTTTTTAAAAAATTCAAGTATAAAATTAATTAATTCTTGATTTTTCTATTTACTTAAATATATAAAAATTTGTTTGTATAAAATATATTTGGAGCGTTATTAAATTTAAAATAATATATTTTACATTACAAATATATATTATTAATTATAGTAAATAGAGTAAAAATAACTTAATATTTCTAAAAAATAAATAAACTGATTATTATTTGAAAAAATAATAATCAGTTTATTTATTTGAAAAAATGAAACTGAAAAAATGATTATTAACCATTAAAATACTAATTAATATGAAAAATTCAGCATTCGTTTTGACATGTAATCAATATTCGTTGCTTGTTGTATTATAATCGAATGTTTATAACTGATTATGTTGTTACTATTATATAGCTGTAAGCGTGAAAATTTAATAAAGTAGTAATATTATACAAATGTTTCATGTTTGTGTACAACTATCATTTTAACAATATTTGAACTGTTAAAGGTATTTAAAAAAGCGTCGTGTAGACCTTTGATATAGAAAGTTTCCCAGCTGTTGTAGGTTTGTATAACAGAAGTAAAAAAATGACCAAGATTTTTTACAATTTTGGATTCAGAGGACCTTGAAACGTCGAGAAATACAAAAAAATTCGGTGGGTTTCTTTGTATATACGGATGTTAGTATGTGTGGGGCACGATTTCGTTTCCCACTTGATAACTCCTGTGCCTTTTGTCGAAAATTTCTGAAATTTTGCATGGCGGTTTGTTTATTAGGATGATTGATGCTATTAAAGTTTGGTGATTAAAGGTTGACGGAGTGAGGAGATAAAGGGGGTCGCGTACTGTACATCTCCAATAAGGTCAGACTTAATGATGATTTTACTTGTTATTAAAATGTACAATTTTTTATATAACCCATCCCTACCTTCAAAACTAAGCTTTTTGCCATTTTATAATAGTTAAAAAGTTTTTAAATAAAATACGATAACAGATGGCGTCATCAAATGTTGCCGGAAAAGTTAGACAACTCGTTACTGGATTTAAAAAAAAATGCTATATAAAAAATTTAGAAGATAAAGTTTTCTTTCATCGTTTCTGAAATTCGTTATTTTTTTTTTAAAGATAATTAAATATGATCTAATTTGGTCTTTTCTCTCATTGATTAATATAAAATTTATATTACTTTACATCAAGTATAATTCACTCGTTAGATTTCCTGTATAAACAGTTGGAAATAGACTACGAGTAATCAAATAGAAAAACTATTGAATACTGATAGTTTTCTTCACGTGTCTAGCACATAAAGAATTGAATTTTTTATTCAATAATTCTATTATAATTATAATTATTGTATAATTAAATTATGAGTAACCGTTATAACAAATATCAAATTATCATTCATCAAGCAATTTTTTTTTTCTGAATTAATCATGTTTATTTTTCTATATCATTATTATGAATAATTTCTAATAAAGTTGTAAATTTTATTACAATTTAGTTAATTTATATTAATAGTCAAATTGTAGATAAAATGACGAATTCTTTCAAAATTAATTAATAACTATTATTTCTACTTAAAATAAATAAAATTGTGCGTGGCGCTATCTGTTATGAAATTTTGTTATAAAAACCTTTTTATATTTATAATCGCTATAAAATGACAAAAAAGTTTGATTTTGAGGGCTTTTATGGATGTTGCCAAACACGGCAAACTTCAACAGAGTTTTGAATTCAGAGATCATAAATAGCAAAATTCAGCTACAGTAGAGCCTCGATTATCCGACCCAATTGAGGACTGGGGTTGGTCGGATAATCGAAAAGTATGAAAAAATCCATTATTAGTGTAGTATATTATTATATCCCATGTAATTAGTATATTTGTATATCGCTATTAACCTACTTCGCGTTGAATTTTCATCCATGTTAAGCCTAACAATTTTTTAAAAAATAATAATCGTCGCTATTGTATCGTTAAAAATTAGAAAATTAAGCCTCGTTTAAATACTGGCTCCCTTTCATGGTCGAATGAATGTTGCCAGCTAAAACACGTAAAAATAATATTAAAGTAGCCAAGACGTAGCCAAATATTGTAGCGCCACATCACTAGCAGACATTTGAAAATTGCCGACTAGGGAAGTCGGTTAACCGAGGTGTCGGTTAATCGGGGGTCGGATAATCGAGGCTCTACTGTATCTCTGAACTGCCCACATAAATGATGGATTTAAAGCAAATGTCAAAAGATTTTTTTTTCTAAAATATAGTAGAGCGTCGATTATCCGAAAGTCAATCATCCGAAAGAATTCCAGTCGGCAAATTTAAATTTTCGCCAGTGCTATGGCGCTGCAATCTTTGGCTATGTATTGGGCTACTCAAATATTTTATGTTTTTGATACTAAATTAACTTCTGAAGTATACTTTTTTATTGTTTTTATATTTTTCAATATATTTATTTTGTNAATTTCTTTTGAATATATATAAAATTATAATAGTCAATATTTCACATTTTTAGGTAATTGAATTTTTATTTATTGTATACAATAGTCAACATTCTTAAAAAATTCAACAAATGCAAAAAGCATTTTGCTAAAATGAATTATTGGCAATTTCCACCAATTTTGTGTTCATGCAGTTTTTGTTAATAACTGTAATGAAAGAGAAAATATTATAATACTATTAATATAACCCAGTGATTTTTTATTTTAAAATTATATTTTACGAAATTTCATTTTAATTGGAATTTTTTGATAAATATAAATAAAACATTGATCAGTTACAAAAAAAAAGTAAGAACATTTATATACCATTCTCACATGATTAAAATTCATTCTGAAATTATTTTATCAAATTTAAATAGTTTTATCATTTTATCTTATCTTGTAATATTGAATATTTTTTGATATTTAAACAAACAAAACATCAAAATGTGATATTCTGCTAATTGGTAGTCCTTACCTTGTGAGATTGTGCCCTTTTATCACAAAAAAGAAAAAGTGGTACTTTTATCATGTCTTGTTTTACATTTTTTCATATTTTTAAATTAAATATAAAAATTACTCTGAACA